>NW_005871127.1:665827-672879 GCF_000147115.1 Myotis lucifugus
CTGTTGGCATGGGTCGGCAGACCATAGACTGGCGGGCTGCGTGGTCTGATCTTGATCCTGAATTGAGCGACGGCGATTCGGAGGTGCCCCCGCGTACCTGGTCATTCCCATAGAGGTGTGGAACGCCGCCACCCCCCGGGCCCGCCCGGTTGCCCCTGGCCGGCGCCCCGAGGGCCCGGCGGGCCCCCACCCCCTTAGAACCAGGCCTTCCCAACACAACAATTGAAACCCCGCACGCACATGCATACACACACACGCACATGCACACACACACACGCACACACACATGCACACACACATACACACACACTCTGGACGGGTTTCAAGTCCACCAGGAGAAACAGTCTGCAGCAAGCGAGAGGAAAGAAAACTGGATATCCAGACGGAGGGACTGCCTGCGTTTAAGAGTTGACTTTTACCGCCTTTTCTTCTGGGGTCAAGAATGGTGGCATTACAGAAACAGTCATTTTAAAAATAATAATAATAAAAGACTACTCCTGGATTGCCTTTTTTCTTTTTTTTTTTAACCAAACACAAAAAGCGACACCAAAACAACCCTTGAGAAAATCCACAAAACTGTACCTGAGACACATGAAGCCAGCGGCCCAGGGCTCTGTCACAGATTCAAGATCTCTTGTTTAATGCAGTACAGTGCGATGGTATGTGGCTTTGAAATGATGGGTTTTATTTACTTGTCTTGTCCGTCCCTGGCTTCCTCTTCCACCTCGGACACGGATATTTTTCCCTGCTTATGTTCTGTAAATTGTTTTACCTAAATGTTATTCTGCTTTCCAGGCTGAGCTATAGTACTGGATTTCCAAACCTCATGCAAATATGTAAATTTTTTTTTTTTAGCTTTGGCAATTGTAGTATAGGTATAATACTTTTATGGAGGGAATCAATGGATAACGTTATGAGTCCAGACTGAAATGTAGCATTTTTCCTGCTTCAACTTCCTACTTTCCCCTCCCCCAATTTTGGAAAAAGTTACTGTACAGATGAGACCTCATTTGTACCTTGTAGTCCATTCTCTCCTTTTGCAGCCTTCTTTTCTTCATTTTAAGGTGAATATGCACAGTTTTGTTGTATATTCTCATTTAAAAGTGCATTTTTAAGTGAGGGAAGTACTATTTCGCTCTGATTGGTGCGGTGGAGTTTTTTTAAAATCAATATTCATTGCAAAGCAGGATTGAATTGTTAGCCCTCTTCCTCCTCCCCCACACCCCTTAGAAAAACAAAAGATTATGATGGATTTCTTCCCGCTCCTAGTAAAACTTTTTTCCCCTCCTGCCCTGCTGTTTTTGCTCTAGGGTTTTTTCCCCCTGCTAAGTCTGTGTGTGTGTGTGTGTGTGTGTGTGTGTGTGTGTCCCTTGTCCTCTCTTCGCCAGTACGTCTGGACACATTTTAATGCACAATATCCCATCCATTAAGTTGTGGTTGAATGCAGAGTGTGTGAGGACTTGGCAGCTTTTAGGTTGAAGGGGGTGGGGAAGCCAGTTTCGACTTTGACACAAGATGCCGAAGTGGCGTGATTGGAATTATTATGAGGGCTGTGAACATGGCCATCTTCTCCTGGGTTAGAAGAACTGCCATTGAACTTGAGACAGGACAGACTAGATCTCCAAGTTCCCTCCTCCTCCCCACTAAGTACAGTAGCTGGCAGGGAAAGGGCGCCAAAATACACAAGATTAACTCTAACTTGCTTTGAACGGATCTTGTAGCACCCTACTTTGTAATTTTAACTTTCCAACAGGCAGGAAAAAGTTAACTTTTGAACCCATCCTTGAACAGACATTTAAATCAGCCCTAAAGTAGAATAAATCCAGAAAGTCATACATGCATGCTTATGTGGTTAGAAAAGAATGCACGTGTAAATAAGCAGGGTGCATGTGTGTATCTGACTGGAGCGTTCGCGATTTAATCAAAATCAGAATAAGTGTGACTTTGCAGTACATTTGCTGCATGGGGGAGAGCACTGTGAGAGGCAGAAGCTGACCTTTAAGCAGCCTAAGGAAAAACTGCAAAGAGTTGTGAAACACAAAACGTTGTGGTTTCCAGTTTTACATTTGAGGTTTGATGTTTTCATTTAATGGTATGAGAGATGGAGAAAGCTCAGGCGCTGAAAAGTCCCTATTAAATCATATGTGGGCAAAGGTCAAGCACTCCAACTCACTGATACAATATACTGCAGATTCCTGCTTAACTGATGGGGAGCACAGGAAAAAGTGCTTGGGCAATAAAAGTATTTAGAAGGGTAATTATCCTTCGTGGTTGGGACTGCATTCTTGAGCACTGGAAAAAGGTTTTTACTGGCTCCGATGAATTTGAAAAAAGCTAAGTATTGTTGAAAGCTGTTTTAATAGGAAATTGATTAGCTGAGTGTTTCATACAATAAATGGTGACAGTTTCATTGTTTGATGTCCAAAATAAATTTTTTTATTCTTTAGCAGACATAGGCATCCATTTCATTTTAATATGGTCAGACTGAGCAGCAGCATAATTAAGAGTGAATGTGATGTCACAAACATCTGTAACTTTGCTTTTGGAGCCTGTGACATCACACAATTTGACAATTTTATTGCTTTGATATTTATTAACTTGTTGGGTTAAAATATTTCAGACACATTTCAGGGATACAGTTCACTGTAAAAAATGTGTATGGGCTCATTTTTTTTGGTCTTTTCTCTGTAATTTATGCAAGTGTTTACTAAATTTTAATTTGAAAATTAAAATGCACAATTACGTTGTTATTCATTGTTTTGATTCTCAAATAGAATGGCAGTTTTGAAGGGAAGAATTAGAGAAAGGGATGCAGAAAGTGAGTTGATTTGCAATGGAATTTCTATACCTAATACAGAATATGACTCCTTGGCCATCTTGGTTAAAACATTCTGAACATCTCTTTAAAACTGTCTCCATGTCACAAAGGCATATGTATCTGGGTGGCAAAAGTCAATTTACCCGTAGAAATAAAATGGCAGAAAGTTTTACTTTACCGTTCAGCTATTTTGAACAAGGACAATAACTAGGACTCAGTATCAGCAGAGCAGAGGTTGTGTGTGAGAGTGTATGTAACTTCTGACGTATTGTGAATGACACAAGGCAATTATTGCCACGGTTTTCAAAGTTTAAAATAAATCATGCAAAAGTTACAGGGCAACTAACTGCTGACTTTGTAATCCTGGAAGCAGATGTCTTCAGCAGTGGGGAATCTCTGCTGATGAACTGGCCTCCTCTCTGTGGAGGAGTGGGAAGTGTCTAACCTTAATGGAGGAATAGGGCCCAGTCGGTGCTCTGATTCAGCCTTAGCTTGTAAGTGTGCCTGGAATGTAGGCACACTTAGTGGGACACTTTTTTTTTTTTAAACAATTGAGTACAGGCATTTCAGCAATGACATTATTAACAGCGTCATTTTTTCTCATTTAGTTTTGTCCTCAGGGGACACCAAACAGCCCCCAGAGGAGGGAAAAGAAGTCCATGGTTATTTATTCATTTCAGTGAAAGGCAAAGCCCTGGTGGTGGGGTGGGGTTGGGGTGGGGAGGTAACTGGTTGTGAATTTTCTAGTAGGAAAAAACTGCTATCCTAATTTGACAGTAGTAGTTTAAAGGCTGAAAGCGCTGGGCACGATTTTGCAATTCCCATCAAGTACAGGCAATGTCAGTACTTGTTGGTTGTTTATATATGTGTTTTTTGAGAGGATTTTTGGTGTTCCGGCTTGTGGATATAAAACTGTGTTTTCCAAGCTACACATGCTTTTTTTTGTGGTTCATTTGGAAGAAGGAAAGGTCCCTGGGCATGGTGTAGTGGATACTTGCAGTTTTGCAGGCCTATTTCCTGGGGTCAGGAGGTCATCTGTCTCTTTTGTATTTAGTTTTAAAATATTGATATTGGCAATGAAGCCAGGGTGTGTGGAATTGTTGAGTCTCCCCTCAAATCACAGGCAAGAGCTAAAAAAAAAAAAAAAAAAGTCATCCGGTATGCTGAAAATGACAGCTTTGTTAAGCTCCAAGAAACTTTTCCCTAAATTGCCTAGGATTTGCAACCTGTCACGGAGTTTCTTTAGCAAGGAGAAGGTTAACAGAAAATCAATATTAGGAGATACTTGAGATGTCAAGCTCCTCTCTGGAGGTCAGTGAAAGGCTTCAATGGGGTAAACATTGCTTCATTTTTTGCAATTATACAACTGAGTTTTGAAAAATCCAGTCACCTGAAGAACAGGCATTCCTTCTTGAAATCAATAAGCTATCTGTCAGAAAATAAACTTTTTTTTCCCCCTACAAGGTTGCAGGTAATAGATGATCTACAGAGGAAATCTTTAGGAATTCTGAAATATAAGATTTTCCTGTTGCTGCAGGAACCTTTCACTTTCTAGCTCTTCAAGCCAGCTTAGGAGGTGAATGAAATTGGCCTGTCTCTAACCCTTTCCGTGTGGGAGAGAGAGAAGAAAGAATTTAGGAGAGGTAAGTGCCAAAGTCTCAGAAGTATCTGACCCATTTTTATAGTATCAGAAGCTTCTCAGAGATACTTTCAAACCACTCCTAACACCATGGCACAGACATACAGGGGAAAAAAAGGAAAGTAGATAACATGTAAATACTTTCTCACTTCCTCTTCTCTACTGTTCTCCTGGGGGTTTAAAAGATTGGTATTTCTCAAACCAAAGATAGTGGAGGACAAGTGTTGTGCTGAGAGAAGCCAGATGTCCCCCACAGGCAAACACACCAGCCCCTCTTTACAAAGGGCTCTCTTAGAGTTCATCCTGGGAAGGCCTGCAGTGACCTTGGATTTGGCTGGACGAGAAGCAGTGTTTTGGGGGATGTCAGCCCTCCTGCCTATGGCTCAGCCATCCTGCCTAGGAGAGGACAGTCAAAGCCACAGAAATTGAGCACCCAACCCCCTGAGCCCTTCCAGGATGTCTCTTTGGCCTATTCTTCCTCCCTCCTGGCTTTTCCCCACATCAAAATTACTCCTTCCCCCTTTTCCTCTTTCTTGGAAACAAACAAAAAACCCAACTACCAAGCATCCGCTGTGCCCATCAAAACTGTATCCAACCTTAAGTGCCCTACAGACATGGAGCACCTGGAAGAGATTTGAACCCCTAAGGGATAGGCCCGGGAGGCCCCAGACTGTCTTCACTTCTCTCTGGGGTCTTACCTGTGTCTGTGGCTGCTTCTTTACCCCTCTGTGTGTTGCAGCAGCTTTTGTGGGCTCTTCTGTGTAACGGTTGTCCATTTTCCCTTTTTAAGCCTGTGAGAAACTTTTGGATGCAACCTAGTTTTGGTGACAAAAGGAAATGGTTTCTGTTGGTAAGGGAAACTAATCAGGGAGGAGGGGCAGCGATGTCTGCAGACACTTGCCCAGGGCTCAGCACTGGGCCTCTTTTGCCAGGGGACAGCGGCTGGATCTCTGGCTGAAAGGAGTGCTCTCTGGGTGCCAGGATTTCACTGGGGGTGGTGTGGTGAGGAGGGAGGGAAGAAGGGAGGGAAAGAGAGAGACGGGCACTTGATTTTTTTTTAAAGAGACCCCGAAAAATAATGGCTTTTGTAAGAGTCCAGGCATTCAAAGAGGTGTGTTCAAGGACATGAGTGCATTTATGCCATGGGGAATGTCTTTTATGGTAAATTAACTCCGGTTAAATTGAATATCTGTTCAAAGGGAAACTCTAGTAGTTAAAGCTGGTATTATCAGTAGAGCTTCCCTGCCTGCTCTCCCCCCCCCCCCCCTCTTCCCCATGTCGGTGAGAAAGGGGATGCAGTGTAATGTACAATACAAAGTGATGCTGGGGGATTTTTTAAACATTTAAAATGAGATTGCCTAAAAATTTCCGAGAGATAAATGCGTATTTATTTGGATTAACCCCCGCGGTCACCTCGTGCCTTTGATCTGTAAAGACTGTCAACTTTATCCTGACTTTTCAAAAAGAAGAAAAGGCCCACACAAAGGAAATTAACGTCGTTAGAACGCCGACTGGAGGATTTGCCTCGGGGAAGCAGGAGGCTGTGCCCTAAAGGGTTAACGCGGGGTTAGTTCTCGAAATTTCCCCGACTCTACCTGCCTTCCCAGATCCACCGCCCCCTCTCCCCGGCCTCCACTCCCCACCCCCAGCGCCTTTCTTCTGCGGGCTCTTGGTTTACGGGGGCTGCAGCTGGTAGACTTGGCAAGCTCGCCTCATTAAGAGCGCTCTTTGAAAACGGACTGTGTTTGAGCATTTCCCTAATGAGGACAGGACGGGGTTAAAAAGTGACCATTTCATGGTTGACTTGAACCTGCCTACTTTTCTTGATGTGTCGTTGTGAAATGCTTGATGTGGATAACTCCCACTTGGGGAAGGAAAAGTCACTGGTTCCCTCAGGTCCGCGGAGGGGAGAGAAGGGGGGGACCGTGGGCAGAAGCGGGTGAGACCGGGAGAGGAGAAAGTTGAGAAAAAACAATCCAGAGGGAGGGAGAGAGGGTAAGAGAAACGGGGAATCAGGGGAGAGCCTCGGAACACCCCAACAGCACAGTTGGAAGTGGGGGTCTCCCTCCTGGGGCTGGGGCAGTCGAGCCCCACTCCGGGCCCCAGCCCTCCGCGGCAGCCCCCGGCTAGGTAGACGCGGAGTTCTCCGCACTCACTTTTTCTCTCCATTGTCTGGGCAGCCTTTGCTTCTACCTCTTCCCACCCACCCTCTGCGGAAAACAGGAATTTTGGGGGCGGCGTGCGTGAGTCTGCGAGCGCGCCAGAGAGTGTGTGCCGCGGGTAGAAAGGGTGCAAAGCAAACCTCCACCCTCAAAAGACCCAAAATCAAGTTCATTCACTCGGGGGCTGCAGCCCGGCGGCCCGGGGGGGAGCCGGTCCCCCGGAGACAAACGAAACTGAGTAGGATCACTCTCTTCTGACGATATTAGTGACAATTTACTTTTGATGCAGATACACATTGTGAGAACCCCTATTAAGATGGTCAAGATAAGAGGACTAGCATGGCGCCGGGGCGGGGTCTGATGTTCCCTTAATAGAGTTCCTCAAAAAAAAATAAAAAAAAAAAAAAAAAAAAAAAAAAAAAAAACCAAAACA
>NW_005871127.1:673486-898486 GCF_000147115.1 Myotis lucifugus
TGATAGAGTCCGCAACGAGTACTGACAGCTCTCTTCCAGGGCGGTTTTTCGTGTGTGTGTGTGTGTGTGTGTGCGTGTGTGTGTGTCTGTGTTTGTTGTTGTCTCAAAAGGTGGGGTAAATAGAAAAAGTTGCGACAGATCCAACGGAGAAAGAAAGGCACTTTCCAACCAAAACACAAAAACACAAAACCCCCAAAACAACTATGGTTTTGTTGCACTGGTATGAAACCTTTAACAAATGAGAGAGAGAGAGAGAGAGAGAGAGAGAGAGAAGAGAACATAGGAGAGAGAGGAGAGAGAGAAAAGAGAAGGGAGGGAGGGAGGGAGGGAGGGAAAGAGAAGCTGGAGGAGGAGGAGGAAGGTGGGGGGCGGGGGTGTGGAGAGGCTGGTGCAAAAGGAATGCGCGTTTGCAGGAGGAGGAGTAAAGCGATGATTGTGTAATTAAATAATAAAACAATCCTTAAGTCTGATTTGGAGAGAGCTCGAGCGGGGTCCAGAGGGTGGAACCGGTGAATTTTTCAACTTCCAAGTTTTGCAAGGAAAGAAAGCGAGAGAGGGAGGGGGGGAGAGAAAGAGCCCAGAGCAGAAAAGAGAGGAGTTTGGAGCCGAGCGGGAGAGCGGGATTTATCGTTTGGGATTTTTTCAGGAGCTCGTTCCGATCCCCTTGGGCTCTGGGCAGCAGCGGCGGCGGCAGCCTCCTCCCTCGGCCGGGTCAGACGCGGGGCGAGGTGGGCGGCCGGGCGGGCGTGGAGAAGCCGGCGCGAGCGGCGGCGGCTGCAGCCAGGGAACCGCGCGTCAGGAGCCTCTTCCACCCGGGAGACCTGTGCTCGCGTCCCCTCCCTCACCCCGGCCTCTCCCTTCTCCACCACCCCACCCCGACCCCACCCGGCCCTCTCCGGCGCGCGCCCAGCAACCCGCGCGCACTCGCTCACGCTCCCTCTCGCGCACACACATGGTCGGCTCGCGGCAAAGTTTCGCCTGCGATCGCCACTCGGGAATCCTGCGGCAGGGCTCCGGGCTGTAACCTTGAACTTTCCCAGTGCGGTGACACATTCTCTCTGCTCTTGCTCCCGCCCTCTTTCCTGCGCCCCCCACCCCGCCTTTTTTAAAAAAGCATTTCACCACCAACCACTACCCCAATCCAACCCGCACCGATCCTTCGCGCACCTCCTAGCTCCCAACAACAACAACAACTGCAAAACAGAAAACAAATCCCCAAACCCAGGCGAAAAGCAACCAGCACCGGCAGCGGCAGCGGCAGCGGCGGCGGCGGCGGCCTGGGAGAGCACGGCCGGCGCGCTCGGACGGCAAGGTCTAAAAGTCTAGATTGGATTTCACCCCGGGAAATCTAGCACGCCGAGTGAACTTGAATCTTTGGCTATTTAAGGAGGACTGGGTTTGTTGCGAAGTTGCGGCGATCCAGCGACCCCGTCCTGATTGATCGCATCGCGGGGCTCCGATGACTGTAAAATGAATAGATGAAATTCTGGCTTCTCGAAGATTGTCTTGGGCATCTCCTGGAAAGTGCGTTTTTAAGGCGAAGTCATGATGTATTCTCCCATCTGTCTCACTCAGGTACATGTCTTGATCGCGCTTTGGGGCTTTCTCTCTAGCCCGAAATGCCTTTGTTTTGTTTTGTTGCTCTCCTCTGCAGACAGTTCAAGGCTTTTTTTTTTAACTTAACCTCCGCAACCCCCGTCCCTCGAAAAAGTGGCCGGGAGTTGTGACGGGATTTACCGGGCGGCGTGGGAGCCGGCGCGCGGCCTCTAGCCCACGGCCACCGCGCGCGCTCAGCCCCGCGCTCCGGGCACGGAGAGCGGGCGCCCGCGTGCTGCCAGGGCGAGGCCGCAGAGGGTGGGCAGGGCCCGGGCCCACGAGAGCTAGTCCCTGCGCGGCCCCCGGAGTGCGTGCTGCGGCGCGGCGCCTCTGCTCGAGGTGCCCGCCACCCCTCCGGTTCTTGCTGGTGCGCACTGGGGCAGCCTCGGCTTTAGAGGGGCTTTAGGAGGGAGTGAGCCCTGATCAGCCACCAGTGAACTTGGACGAGGGGACTCGTGCAGGAGTCCTCGTGGGTACCTTTGGACTTCGCTGCGGGGCTTTGGCCCGGCGACGAAGCCAGGCGGAGGTTGTGGTCGGGGGATCCATTCCTTTGCTTAATTTGGGGATCTGAAACTCCGGTCCTTCGTGATCTGCACTTGGCGGTTAACAGTGACCCCGCCACAAAGGTAGCCTTTACCTTAACACCAGTTAGCTGGTCGTGGTGAAAGTTAAGGACTTTTACAACACGTTCTTTTTGTGCAGACCTGTTCATTTGACGATCTTCAGGCGTAGCTCCTATGGCAGAATGTAATGCTGGAAAAAGTAAAGTCATTTTTTTTTTTTAAAAAAATATGCACGTTGAAAATTGTCCCAAGACTTTAGGAACAATGTTATGAAATAAAATCCTGGCTTTATACTTTTTGAAAGAGCAGAAATTGTATAATTTTAAACCAGACGGTCCATTGGAAAAGTGACCAGACCGAACAGACTTACCTGGGGGTGGTTTTCATCGCTGCCCAGCTAACTAACCAGCTAAGGAACTCACTAAGTATCTTAGCTCTGAGTTGTTATTTGAAGCAGTATTTTAAACCTCTGGAGGTGTGGGACAGTTTACTTTAGCTTTTAGGAGGATGTAGCATGATTGGTCATCGATAACCATTTTCTTTGACATTGGCATAAAGACTAAACAGTTAAAAGAAGTGTCACCTCCTCTTAGGTGTGTTGCAATTTAAAAATATTCCAATATCACGATGATGCATTTTTATAAGGGACAAATGATTAAGATTTCAATTGTATGACAATTAGAAGCCATTGTGATTCAAAAGGACTGAGGCATTCATAAATTGTGAATGAAGATGAAAACAATGATAAGGCTTATTCAGTGATTGGATACAGTCCTGTAGCTTTTTGGCTGACACATTTTTTATTGTTTATATTTTGTTTGGCATCTGAGTATGATTAACTTAGATATGGCTATTTTCAGCAAGTAAACGTGCACTTTAATTTAACAAAACTGGAAAAATGAGTTGCTGAGCTATTTGTCCTTTAAAAGCTAAGAATAATGACCAATAAATACGATGATTGAACTGTGTCAGGTAAAACGAATTTCCTTTAGTTGTAAAAGTGACGTTGCATATTACCCATCATCAGGAATTTTTTTTCTCTTTCTGGTAAACTATGGCCATTTGATATTATTTTTACATTATTGAAGCATTATTCAAATAAAACAAATTGAGATGAGCTTTACACTTGCAAAGTACTGACTCACTCTCACCTGTACACGATTGCTTTTCTGTTTTAATTTATGTTTCCAGCATTGGCTTTTTAGAAACATTGCTAGTGATTTACATACACTGCATTTTTTCTTTCCCCTAAACATGTATTGAAAACTCACTAACTTTACCTTAATTTGTGTAAGTTAAAAATAAAATTGCAGCTTCTAGACATATGGACTGTTCGAAGCATGTACTGCATCATCATTCTGCTATCACATTAGTAGTCAAGAATACATACTCACCAACACTAATTCATGGTGACTAATATTATCTACTGTTTAATAATGTAAATCTATGTTGATGTATTAAAACTATTTTGGGATTTAAAGTCTATGCAAGAGCAGGTATTTTAGCTTTAGAATTCTCACTTAACTAATACTTTCTATGTGACTTTATAGGTAAGGTAAGGTGTTGTAAATGTAAGGGCACCTTAATTATGTTGCTTTTACATCAGATCAATAATTTGGTTTTGTATTGGCAGAGCCTTACAACTGTAGCAAAACACTTTTTTTGGATTTTAAAATACAAAATAGAGAAATATTCTCAATTGGTTGAAAACTTTATAAAGTTTCAATTGTTGAAATGTCAAGATTTTTAGAAAGGATTTTAATTCAAAAAGAGCTACAGTTAAAGTTGATATGTAGCAGAATGTTATGCAAAAGTATCAGTGAATCTATAAATCAGTATTTATAAATCAGTATTTATACATCACTGTGAATCAGATATAAAAGGATAATTAAGAACCATCATATATAAGATAGTATTTGCTTTTTCTAAAATTACTGTAAAATCCTTAATAATATAACTTTCACTTGGCATGTTTGCATTGATTTTTTTCATTGTCTTTCAAGTTCTGTAGTTACATTTTTAAATGGTTTATCGTTAAATAGCAATACTCCAAGAACATCTAGTATTTATTCTTTACCAACTATATCGGTCTAATTTTCCATTCTTTCCATGGAAACCATTGTTGCTGTGAAGAAAAATCAATATTTTTAGTGGAATTAGGACTATTTGCTTTTATATTTGAAACTTGTAACTTGTTATTTATTTTATCAATTTAGTTAAACTAAAAGAAGTTTTAAAAGAGCATTATTGAATCTCAGTGTATTTTAATAAAAATTCTGGAAGAGCAAGGTGATAATATAGAGCCATTAGATCTTAGATCACTTTGATGCCTTGCTTTAAAAAATAATTTTCATAATTGTTTAAAGTGTTATTGTGATAATCTATTAATTAGGACATTTGAATACCTTAATCACCTTTTTTTTGGATGAAGACAGTTACTGTGCTTCATATTAATGCCACTCAAAATTATGAAAAGTATATTGCAACTTAGCATTAGAAAACAATCACACTTAGGAGATGACACTTTAGGCATGCTAATACAGAAATATATGTGACATAGCAAACCTCTACTTAGCATCATTTTTTTGAAGACATGTTTTATCAGTAAGTGCTTCACTTGAATGGAATCCTCATAATAGTAGAGCCCTGAAATATATTAGGGCAACTTTGTGGACTGTGAAAGTTTGCTACTCCTATTTAACAATAATAAAAACAATTTTTTAAAACATTACTTAGCAGCATCGGTGACAAACTCAAGGCAACTTCATAAAACATTGTTTTGTGTGCATTTACTGAGGCATTCCAAATTCAACCCTCAACTTGCAGTTGGATTGTTTAAAATAATTTATTAAAATTTTGAGATCTGTTACGTGATAGAGGATTTGAAACGCAAACAAATGTAATCGAAAATATGTTTGATGTCTTCATAAGAAAAACGAAATGTCACTGAACATAGTACTTAAGGATGCAAGTACTTAAGAGTTCCCGCATTGCTTAATATCTGTTAAAATAATTCTGCATTTTTAAAAGCATGAAAAGGGTAAAATGAGTGACACAAAGCTGCCCTCCATGTACTCTTGATAATTCTCAAGTTTTTAGTTTATGAGTGTATAGATGTACGTTTTTTAGTCATATCAATAAATCATAGTTTAAAAGTCAGGTTATATATATAGGAAGTGAATTCCCAAAGCGTGTTTAAGCCCACATTTCCTTGAGCAGGGTTTCCTTTTGCATATGTTTCGAAGGGGGATAAACAAACTTTTTGTAGTTGCAGTGAGAGCTGAAAGCATGGCATCAGAAAGGGTATGGAGATAGGGAGGTCTTATCATGGGCTATGGTTGCTGTGAGCAGGGCTGCCTTCCCACACAAAGAACAGATTGTGGTTTAACTCTTTCCATGGCCTAGTTTAATGTGCTCGCATAGTAACTGAATTGTTCGAATCTCTGCTGGAAACTACTGATCGGTTTAATGATTTCCTCCATGGCATTTGGTTATGCCTCATGCTGTGATATAATCATCTGTATTCTGTAGTGTTATAAAATTTTGATTTATATGTATCCTGCTGTAGGAGCGTTTTATGACAATATGTTAAAACCCTTGATAGCTGCGTTCTTGATTGGATGGGACATGCACCTCTTCCTTTTCTGAACTGCAAACGGCGAACGTGCCGCAGTCTTTAGCGTTGAAACTTTGCGTCTCATCATAAAAAATGGATTCCTAACTACATGGGATTTTGGGGACACCTTCTTTGTTAGAGTGGCATTAGTTGTACTTTTATCATCTTTACCTAATGGAATTCACCAGTCTGCTGGTTAAATAGAATTGATTCCACCTAGTCCAGGGTGACCGTCACTAGTGTATACATTCTAACTTGGGAGATGATCAGTCAGAGAAAGTTATTGCGTGACGGGCTGGAGTGACAATACAGTTAACGTGACCAGAAAAGTGGCCGCGGTGGAAGTTCTTGCTTGCTTCACATCTTAGCTTATTGCACGCGTGCAGTATGCGTGCACAAGATGTGAAGGGCTTTTTCTGAGCTCATGAGACAGGTTTTACCGACGGCAGGAAATAGGGAAACACGGACTGCTTTGGAAAGCAACTTGAAATATTTGTAGGTGAAGATTATCTTCCACTCCTTGTGCCTCCCTTCCTTGAAAAAGGCTTAGGTGAAACAGGCAGGGAGAAAAGTGCAGGAGCCTAAGGTAAAACCACTTAATTCAGAGGATAGGCCACTAAACCATCCGTACACACTCGCGCAGACTTGCAAGCACATGATAGGTGCACCCACCGTCCTGCCCGAGAGCTCGTGAGCGTAGCAAATGAATCATATTGATTCCACAAAAGCAGTGAGTGACCAGCCGTGCAATCCCGGTGTCACCCTGCCACTACATGCAGAGACACAAAGAATGTAAAGTTGGTGCCAAGTTGCCATTTTTCATTGTTCACCTCAGATTGATTTTTTTTAAGGCGTTTAGAATAATTGCTGTACTCATGTGATCAGTTAACAAATTAACTGAGGCTGTGGGGCTTCAGATTCTAGAGAAAAAGCTGCCGCAAGAACATGTGTGTAATTTGCGTTTTCAGCTTTACAAACTTTTCTTTAAAAAAATGCAAGAGTGTCTGCGAGAGAGCAGGAGAGTGTTGCGTGTGTGTGTGCGTGTATGTGTGTGTGTGTGTGTGTGTGTGTGTGTGTGTGTGTGTGTGTGGTGGGGGCTCCTGGTGGTGGAGGGAGTGAATGCATTGCTCAAAGTATGGAAACCTCTGTTCAGGACACTGATACACAGGCTGCGTCCTTTGCCCACTTTCCCTCACTGTATACCGGTTTCTCTAGTTACCACTCTTGGAATGGTGCTGTTTCAGTGTTGGAATGTTGGACGTTTGATAAGAAAATGGATCAAGTTTAATGGCGCATGCTCTTTGTGCCACCAGCAGCCTCTTGCTGAGAGCATGCTCCAAAAGCGGGAACTGTGTGGCATTACACTGAGCATCTATATGCTTTGTGTTTCTGTGCCACAGAGGAGAGAAATGAACTGTGGCATGGCTCCTGCCTTCTGAACAGCTCTGCTCCGATTAAAAAAAAAAAATCTCACTGTGTTCTCTGTAAAATGGTACTGCGTAGTGTTAGTTGGTCAATCCAATATTTAAATATTAAATTGTGTGCCAAGCACCTTGGTTGCTTACGTTTTACAGAATGCAGGATGCCTGGTGGGAATGAGGGGGATGGGGCCGGAGTGGAAATACAAATGTAAACCTTATTTTATTTTTTAGGAGGGAGAACCAACCTGTGCATTTTGGTGGAAAGGGGGCAGCTTGGCATACTTGATTTTCTTCTCGTTCTACTGTTTTGGTCATTTTAAATAAGGAAAGAATATTATTTTTTTACGCGTAACTTTTTGTGCTGAATTGGGAATGCACTGTGGTCTTATTTTATTTTATTTTATTATTTTATTTAATTTAATTTGAGCCTTTAAAGCGAAACTGACCATGTATGTTTTCTCTTTCCTTGTCTCCCGCAGGATGAATTTCACCCATTCATTGAGGCCCTTCTTCCGCATGTCCGTGCAATCGCCTACACTTGGTTCAACCTGCAGGCTCGGAAACGCAAGTACTTTAAAAAGCACGAGAAGCGAATGTCAAAGGATGAAGAAAGAGCAGTCAAAGATGAGCTGCTCAGCGAAAAGCCTGAAATCAAACAGAAGTGGGCGTCCAGGCTCCTGGCCAAACTGCGCAAAGATATCCGCCAGGAGTACCGAGAGGACTTTGTGCTCACCGTGACTGGCAAGAAGCACCCGTGCTGTGTCTTATCCAATCCCGACCAGAAGGGTAAGATTAGGAGAATCGACTGCCTGCGACAGGCAGACAAAGTCTGGCGTCTGGATCTAGTCATGGTGATCCTGTTCAAAGGCATCCCCTTGGAAAGTACCGATGGAGAGCGGCTCATGAAATCCCCTCATTGCACAAACCCAGCACTTTGTGTCCAGCCACATCATATCACAGTGTCAGTTAAGGAGCTTGATTTGTTTTTGGCCTACTACGTGCAGGAGCAAGGTAGGAGCAGATTGTTCTTTCTTCTCGCACCGCAAACACTGCCCACAAGTCCCCCGTCCGGGATGTCTGGCTCGGGTTGAACGGTCCTGGAGGCCCCTAGATCTCCCCCCTCACCCCCTCCGGGCAGAGTGGCATGCTGTCTTCCACTCAGGTGCCCACTGCCGCGTGCAGCCCCGGAAATAGACGTGGCGCTTTCATACCTGGATAGGCGTGGGTATTTAAAGAAAGACCCCAAAGAGAGACGTTTGCAAATGTCTTTGAAATAATCTACCTTTTTTTCAAAGGCACAGAATAGCCTGAAAAAATTCGGTTTATTACACTTTGCCGTTTTGTCTTCAGGCTACATTCCTTGCACCATTTCTTCTCAATGTGAAAATGTAACTTTATTTAGGAATAGTTGAAGCGCACTTTAAAAATCTTTGTATTATCCTCAGAACTAATGAGGGAGGTGAACCTCGTGCACGAATCTCGTGCTATTGCACTGAAAATAGAATTAATAGAATGCACTGAACATTTTCTATTACAGAATGCTCAGATAGCCAATGTCAGAGAGTATATTTTATGGCAGACCTAGACTTACTTCATTTAAATGTTTCTGTCAGTACCTACTTTTGATTGTATGATATTCTCGGTAGGTTAAGTGGACTATTGTTGTTTAAATAATTTGTCATAATATTTTTCCAGAGTGACTTTGGAACACTTAATATTGTTAGTTTACTTAAATGTAAATTCATAAAACTTACCGAGGAGGAAAGTTGCAGCTCTTCTGATAGAACAAAAAAAGAAAGTGGACCAGTTACACTTGTTTAAAATAAATCTAAAAAAGAATGCAGAAACCACACACCATACCTATTTTTTTAAAAAAAAATACTTGATAAAGAGAGTGATATAAATATTGCCTCAATAATTCAAAAATAGGTGATATTTTTGCTGAGTGTTTTTTGAGTCGATGAGATATGCTTCCTTACTATTTTTATTTTTCTTCACATATTTTCCTTAAGTAGGTGAGAATTTCTTTTCTTCAAATCAATGTGTCAGGATATAGATGGCCTGGTATTAGTAACAGTCCATAGTAAAACATTATTTTAAAAAACAGCATACCAAAAGTGGGCAGAAGTTTGATCTGCTACACATGGTGGGTTATTTCCTAACTTGGCCTGGCGGTAGGGAAAATGGCCTATAGATAGTCAGGTGGCAGACGGTTATCTGATATTTGTCAAATAAATGTGGGATTTAATACAGTGGTATGAACTTTATTATCCTTCAGAAGATAAAACATCAAAATTACTCTTTGACTCATAAATCTAGGTAACTTACTATGTGCTTTTTGTCTTTATCTTTCCTTGATACAATTTTAGAGATATGCTTAAATGTCATTTAACATTTTTTTTTTAGTTTGATTTTAAATAATGGTGCTGGACATCATACATTGGGAAATACTGCCTTTTTTAAAAAAAGAAACATTACATTTATTATTTCTATGCATTTAAGAATTAAAGTCCAAGTAATGATGGTTTGGGGAAAATATATATTTTCACCCTATGTGTCCTAAAATAAAAGGTCAGTAGCACATGATACTTAATTTGATTGGCAGCTGTCTAGGAGGTGACATTTTAAGGTGGGTTGTATGTATGTGCTGGATTGACTGTAAATATATTGTAACTGTGTTGTGAAAGTCAAGGCTAGAAGTAAAGTTTTTAAAAAGTGGGTCATGTAACTTTTTAGTGCAGTGTAGGGACGATTTGCAAGCATTTGACTGCTGCTCACATTTTAACTTGCTTGAAGACTAGTCTGTGAGGTGTGCACGTATGTACATCCACTCCCAGGGCAGGCAGCCAATTCTCTGGGTTGATGAACTGACAATAAAGAACATATTCCTTAGATTTGTGAAGATAGATTGAAGAAAGAAAGAAAAACGCATAAAATGCTTTCTGCATTGCACCATCAGTCATGAGAATCATAAAGTTTGAAGCAACTCTTGGAGACCACATTTTCAGATCCAACATTGATTTTGCTGTTGTTTCGAGGCTCCATCATAAAAACCTTTCATTATTTTACCCTGTGCATCTAATTTGTATCCTCCCCTACCTGCCAGTACATCATCTCTTCTTAACATCTGTTGGCTCTTTCTTTGAAAAAAAAATTACATCAGGATGCTTTTGTGTTTTCCCTTTTTCAAAACTTTTTTTGGGCCAATATAGGTTAATGATGTCGTTTTGCAGTTGATTAATGAAGGCATCTTAAAAGATAAGTCTGCAGTCAGTGAGGGCTGCCTGTTTTCCACAGTGACCTTTTATTTCTCCTCTAAGTACAAGAAAATCCACTTAAGTCTGTTTTATATATCAGGTAAAGAAGTACAAAGAAAAACATGAAAGAAAAATCAGAAAAGAAAAATGTGATGTTTGCCATTGAATGAGCAACAAAATTACCTTTCCCCCTTTTTTTCTTTCTTGCCTCACTTCTAAACGACTGGGAGGAAAACGAGAGAGAGAACAGGGAGAATGCCAAAGATGGTTGCCACTGGCACCAGGATTGGCATCAGCCCCTCTTTGTTTAGCTCAGGATGCCTGTGATTTGTTAGTTGGCATCCGCATTGCAGTGTGGAGTGATGTTACAATATATTGACAATTTCCAGATCTAGAAATGTCAATAGTCCTCTTGGTTATTTATACAAGATCATAAACTGCATCTCTTCTCCAGGATGAAATAAAGACCAACATATAATAAAGTTCCATTGTTGACCAACTTCCTATGCTTTTCTTTTTCCCTCTTTCTCTTTTGGTTCAACCCACATACACTTTTTTTTTCATGCCCAGAAGCCTCATCTTTTTTTTTTTTTTGAAATGTGGAAAGAGTTACTATAGCTTTGACACAAGCTATAGTGCTACATCTGCATCTGATATGGTTTTGGGGGAAATTTATGCATTTCGAAATCATTTTTGATATATAGTTCATTAGACTTTTGCATCACATGGCCGCAAGGCAGTATTTTCTTTAAAGCTCAACCTCTTTGTTATTCAGCTTCTTCTGTGCATATAGACTGGTTGGCCGCAATTTAGCCCATTTTTTTTCTATTTCTCTACATTAGCAAAGGGTCATGTTCAGTAGAGTCATTTATAACATTGTGTAACCCCTCCCACTTTACCTAAAATATACACATCATTTGGGAGTAACTGCGTTTAAATCCATAAAATCACTGGACGTTAGTGATGCAGAGGGCTGCGCTTCGGCTGTTTCGTTGCTACAAGAACCGCCATTTTGTTTGTGAAGTGCCAGGCGAGGGGAAAAAAAAGGCAGACAGTGTGCTTGATGCCAATAATGGTTGCCAGTGGCACCGAGGTTGGCATCAGACCCTCTTTGTCTAGTTGCTGAATGCCTTTGATTCGTTGGTTGGCATCCGCATTGCAGTGGGCACACTGGAAAGTTTCTGACAATCCCTGAATGAAAGCTGCTTGCTTGTTTGCTGCAGCAAACCTTAGCTCATGTAAAACCCTTTCTTTCTTTTTTTACTTTTAGTTTTTTTTTTATTTTTTAAGATTGGGACAGATTAAAGGCAAGAAAAAAAGAAAGAAAGAAAGAAAGAAAGAAAGCTCTAAAGGGGCCTCCATTTTCCCAAAGATATTAAAGATGTCCAATGATTCCTGGGCAGGTGGTACCTCTTCCCCATATTGTCTTTGTTATTGCGTGTATGAAAGCAAAGCAAAGCAAAACAACACACAAAAAGCAGGCAAGCCTCGCACAGCACACCTTCCCGAGACACACGTGTGCTTCCTATAGGATTCGGGCTGTGCTAGGAGGAGGGTGTGGAGGACGAGCCAAATGGAGCGATGCGCGGTGTGTTCATTAGGACTGACTATTTCTTACAGTCACATCACTACGTACCCTCCATTCCCACACTCCCAAAATGTATACCCACATGTTGAGAGGACCTCACTTTTCTTTCCAGTTAGTGTAAATGATTAAAAAAAATATGTATATGAGTAAACCTTGAGGAGGAAACCTGTGTTTTTAAGGTCTGATATAAATCAGGCATCCCTGAATGTTTCAGTGCTGCATCAAAACCTGGCCAAATTCTCAGTGCACCGTTCTGCCCACCAGGAAAGCCAACCAAAAGGCTGAAATAATTTTGGTTGAAGTTTCCTAGACAGTTAGCATTAATATTGCTTTCTAGTCAACCGCCATTCTCTGGTTAATTAATCAGAAGGATTAGCAGTTCTACCCAAAGCTCTGCACAGAAGGAAGTCTGGCCTATGGGAGGCCTTGCGTTGGCAGGCTGGGCCCTGCCTGAAGGGGAAAGAAAGCCGGGTGGGGTGAGGAAGTGGGGACTGGGCTTTCTCAGAGGCAGTGCAGAGTTCTGAGGAAAGAGAGGTCGCAACACACGGAGACCTTTAGAGAGCTCAAGAGGTAGTCACTGTTGTCATAAGTTTAACAGATTAGAGTTCGAAGGAAGTCAGCCTAACTGATTTTTGGACTGTACTTTGCCCTCGTATTAAACATGTTTTGGAGGCTAGCGAGAGTTCAGGAACCTCATGGCTCCCGGCCGAGGGGCATTTCCTTTAGCCTCGTGGCCCCCTGAAAACTGCGATCCACAGTTAGAGGGCGACTGCTGTTGTTTGATGGTTAAATGCTCATTAAAGTACATGTTGAAGTTTTGAAAACTATGACTTGTTTACAGGGGAGGTTGTAATCCTGCTTGTTTTTGAAACGGAACCCTTCCTGGTTGTCACATACCATCAGCAAGGAAGTGAATGCTAGGAATTATTTTCCTCCTTCAGTCCCTGACTTCTGGAATCCTTTGGGGGCAACAATTATTTCTTTATGAAAAGCTTAAGTAGATAATTGTTTGCGAGTTGACAGCGGGCTTTAACATTTTAATAAACTCCACTTCGGTTTGCAGGTATTTCCCATCATGGGGAACTGGAAGCTTCCACAGTGTGTTACAATGAGGGTGATCTGGGGTGTGCTGGCCCTGTGAAAGGCTAGAGAGCATACAGTCTGTAAGCACGTCTGATTAAGGGGAACACTGCTAAGTTTTCCTATCCCGCATCCTGTCCTTGACTGAACTCCTGAACTCTAGTGCTCATTTGTTTGCATTCTGGCTCGCACACAGTTCACCAGATAAAGAAGGGCTCTTGTTGGCATGTCTGATGCCTAGGCTTAATGAGACCTTTGTGGGAACATATATTGTAAGATAAGATACTTAGCAATTTTCTCACTGATAAGAAGAAAACACGGTCTGAGGGGCCAGCAGTTTGCTCTCTGTGCCATGATGTCCCTGCCATGAGACGGTATGGCCAGACAACTCAAGGGTTAAACTCCGAGGCCCCACATGCCAGCTGGGGAGGCTTGGCATCTGTGTTCTGATATGGCAAACTAAGCTCTTGCATTGCTCTTAATATGATCTCACTTTTCAAAGGGAAAAAGAGAGAGAGAGAGAGAGAGAGAGAGAGAGAGAGAGAGGAGAGAGAGGAGAGGGAGAGGGAGAGAGAAAGAGAGAAAGAGGTAGGCTCATTCGTACTATCAATTATGATTCTTGGATATTTAAAAACTATAATAACCCACTTTCTAGAGGCAGCAAAGGTTGGTAAATATCCCAGTGACTGTGTTAGGCACCCCTCCACACTTGTACTGTCCCTCCATACACACAGCCCTACATATTTTGAGAGAAAAATATTCATCTAGATAATAGACTTGGATTTGCAAGTGTTGTACACTTTGCCTCCTGTGTGGCAAAAGAACTCCATAGGTAAAAGAACTGAAATGTCCGTTATTCAGGAACAGTGGTAATTTGGGGGAAATGTGAATTGCTGTGACAGGGGATGATGGTTGGGCTTCCAAAAGATCCCCCCCCAACTCCCTCCTCGAACAGTGCAGTAGGTGCCTGGAGACTTGGAGCTGGGCAGGAGCCATCCAGGGAGCCCACGTATTGCCCCTGCTTTAGTTCTTTAAAGTTTCTAAAGTGGTTGTGGTACCTTGGAAGTATGTCTACAGATAAATGTAATATAGATTTGGTAGGATTTTTTAATTTACTTGTTTTTCCCTGAATTTGAGAGGAAACTGCCAAGAGGAAATCAAAGTATTAATCCTCCATGAACTTTTTCCTTTTAAATTTGGCACCACAGTTTGAAACAACAACCCAAGATATCTGACTTTCACTGTGCTCGGTGGATGGAAAACCTAGACCAGTGGGCTCCTTAAAGAACTCTTTTAGAGGGCTCTGGCTCTTCCCACCTCTGCCAACTGGTTATAATTTAAGCATCTGAAGTGGGAGGGACCCATTGGGTAGCTGCGTCAGAATCTTCTGGAATTCCTAAAGTTGAGATAAGTTTTCATTTCTGTCATCCCAGTGGCTTACATGATAACTAACTTTATAATAAAAGGGCTAATGATTGCTTTTGTGTGAAGCTTAAGATTTGCAGAGGGTGGAAATAGGGTGGAAATAGCATTACCTTCTCATTGAAATAGGAAATTCTTAAATGCCTGTGAATTATGGGTGAAGGCAAGGGAGATCCCTGGCTTTTGGGGGGCGGGGGGGGGGGAAGTTTCTCTGCAGTGTGTAACGAAGAACAGCATTTGCTAGTTTGAGGTTGATGCAAGTCGAACTCGGGACACTGAGGCGTTTTTCAGTGTCTGTGCTGCGGCAGAGCAAATGATTAGCCAGCATAAGGTTCAAAGCAAAGTTTCCTAACTTTCCCCCCCTCCATCCTTGTGGAGGAGGAATACTTTTAGAAATCTCAAGGACTGGTGGTTATGCGATCGGAAACTGGAGTTATTACAGCAGCACGCCTCAGTGCCAAGCATAGCAAGAGGGGAGCTTCCTCATAATCACGCTCACTTCTGTGGCAGCGTGGTATGTCTTCTCATGTTAAAGTACATTCTTGGGCCCTTGAACTCTAATTATGTGATGTGGTTAATTTAACTGAATTCAGTTGTGAGGATTTGGCCTAGAGAACAGATCCTCAGACTGCAGAGAACTTGTGAAAACTAAGTGTGCGTAGTAAGGAGAGAGTCTGTGGGGTTAGCTTGTATTAGCCTGAGCATTACAGGATGTGAGGCTAATGGGACTTGAATGGTTGGGCTTTTTGGTTGTTATATTATTCAGAAAATTGGAAGAAATGGCTACCAATTAACCAACGAGGTGGAAAGACCTTGAGGCTGAATTGAAGGCCACACGTACCCCCTCAAAAAAAAATTTTTCCTGGAAATTTAAATTAAGTGATATTCTAAGATGGGAATGCAAACTATTCTTGTGCATAAATATATGGTTTGTAATAAAACACTTAGATACACATATTTTCTCTGTTTATAATGATCGTTTATACAGGACAGCATTGATGAATCACAGACAAATTAAAGAACTCTGAATAAGGACTATATAATTGAAAATATGGGGTGATGGATGAAGTAATTTTACTAGCTGAGAGTTGCCTGGAGGTTGTATATTTTCAGAAATTTAAGTCAGTTCAGAGCATGTAGTAAGTTATGGCTGAAGCACAAATCAGTTGAAAATGGGATTTGTTTAAGTAAGTGCAAAAAGAAAAAATCAGAATTGCCTTTGAAAAAAGATTATTTAACCCAAATATATGCAGTTTTAAAATTCTGGTTAGCTTCAAAATAGAAAATTCAATAAATAGTATCCAGTTGAATTTTAAAATACATAGCTCTCTCACAAAATCACACAAAAGCATTTAACAAACATCTGTTAATATTGTGACATAAATATATATTCTGATGTTGAATGAAGCTGAATATTTTTTTTTCAAAACTCGCTTGTTCAAAACTCCCATTGAAAAAAAAATACATGGAGAAATGAATTGCTGCTAACAGGAATGGTAGAGTTTAGAACACAAATCTAGTCATGAGCCCAGATGTTAAGAAAGTTATTTGAAAGAGGGCGAATTCTGTAATTCATGTGCGTAGGGGATTACGTTTACGTCTATGTTAATAACACGAGGATGTCAATATGAAGTCTATACCCCTCTATTAGTGAATTCCAAAGTGTGAAAAATGTTCCTGCTTAGGACAACTTGTATTTTATTATTCTGACATCTGCAGTTTCTGGATGGATTACCTTAAATTTGCTATGCTATGTTAAAAGCCTTGTTTTATGAGGTCGGTCGCAGCGTCTGGCCTTGGTGTCAGGAACCCTGCTACGTGATGCAACTCGCCTTGTTAGGTTTAATTGACCAAAGCTGATGTGTTAAAACAATTCATTTGTGCGGTAACTTATGCCCTGGCTAAGTTGCTACCTGAGTCCTTTGACCTTGACTTGTCTGGGTCATGAAATGGCTGCAAGCTGTTTGACCTTTCTATTGTGTAGCAGTGTCACTGTTTCCTCTTATTCTTTTATGGTAATAGCTGACAAAAAGCCCCAGCCCTGACTTTACACCCCAGTGGATTGGAGGCGTCCCTCTGCAGTAGCTCCGTCTTCTGTGTGACATGGTCTGGCTGGAGAAGTGAGTTTCTTTTGTTTGCGGACAGTGATGGGGACAGATTTGCAGCCCCCCTTGCTGTAGGAGGTGAGGGGTAGTGTTCTGGGTTGGGGAGGCTTTTGGAGTTCTTCTGCTGAGATTTTCAGTTTCCGTGTTTTATGATGATGCATATCACAATTTCCTTTCCCCCACTCTTCTGAGGTCAACTTTTCAGCTCTTTATATTTATGGCTTCCTTAATAATCACTTTTCAACATTTTCAGCTGTTACAATAAAAATATTTTATTGTCCTTATATAGGGTAAACATGGTAAATTCAGTTATGCTTTCGGTTACCAATGTGTAAGTCCGAAAACGATTGACTTTTAAACTTCACCCTATAAATTTTGGTCCATTTTTGGAAAAAGCTGTATGCTCAACATGTAGGACAAAAAATAAAAAAAAAATAAAAATGAGAGTAATGTTGCCACTTTATGTATTCCATCTCATTACATAATTTTTGAGGAAGCCTATTTTTTGTGACTT
Source organism: Myotis lucifugus (assembly GCF_000147115.1). Lineage (NCBI taxonomy): Eukaryota > Metazoa > Chordata > Mammalia > Chiroptera > Vespertilionidae > Myotis > Myotis lucifugus. The sequence continues at coordinate 690,649 of NW_005871127.1, forward strand.
AAATAGCTAAATTTTATGACATAGTAGTGAACCATTAGTAAAATTGAAGTTTCATTTCTGTGGGGATTTTTGCCAGTATGAGAAATTAAATATTTATTTTAATGGATATAAAAATTGTGTTTTTTTCTATTCTCTATTAAGAGCTCATATGCAAAAGCAGAGAATTTTATATCTGTTCTGTTCTGCAGCAGTGAAATAATTTTATTTTTAAAATATTGGAAATGCCTTCTAAAATGTTAAAACAGATATTTTTATCCTACCAAATTTTTTCTTTGCCAAATATGACATTGTAGTTCATGATTTTTCCTATATTTGCCAGATTAAATATTTAAAATCCAAGCTGTTACATTTTATTTTTACATTATTAGAGGAAAAAAGGAAGTTTAAGTTAGAATGTGCATTTCCTGACTGGTATGTCGCATACTGTTTATACATGTGTGTGGGTACACTGACAGATGAGACACAATGTGGTGCAGGCGAGAGAACCTTGGGAAAAAGCGCTCCATTTTTCTATTCCCATTTTAAAAAAACACATCTGAAATGGCAGGTGAGAGGGTTTTTCTTCTTTCTCTTTCTCTTTCTTTGGTGGTTGTTGTTTTAAACTATTTCTCCCCCAGGAATGTTCCCAAGATCAAGGAATTTAAATGCTTTCAGCATTAAATATATGGATAATCCAGCATCCTATAATCTCAGGAGAGAGGGTGAAGGAAATACACTGAATCAGATTTTAGTCAGTCAGTAGCCTCTGTTTCTCTCTCCTCTCCTACAATAACCAATCTAGACTAGAAAATATCTCTCATGCCCTTTTCTTTTCTTTTTTTAAAAAAATAGTTTATTGATTTTTTTACAGAGAGGAAAGGAGAGGAATAGAGAGTTAGAAACATAAATGAGAGAGAAACATGGATCAGCTGCTTCCCGCACACCCCCTACTGGGGATGTGCCTGCAACCAAGGTACATGCCCTTGACCGGAATCGAACCTGGGACCCTTGAGTCCACAGGCCGATGCTCTATCCACCGAGCCAAACCGGTCTGGGCTCTCGTGCCCTTTTCTTATGCACTGGTGTCCTCAGTGGTAGTGCAGACGCGGAGTTGGGTTGGGATGTGGTTAGTGGGCTAATGGATCATGTGCAGTGGGGCTGTGGTACAAAAACAGCAACCAGCCCCTGAGGATTTAAAAAATGTCTATGACTTCTTCCAGAAGTCTGCCTGAGTTCTTCCATTGAAAGCAACTGAAATGGATCTCAGCTGTTGTGTTAAAGAGGTTAAGTTCCTGGACCATGGGTAATGGGTGCGTGCATGCGTACATGCTTGTGCTGCAGAGTTGGAGGGAAGGTAGAGAAACAAAGAGAGAGGTAGGGCTTACATCTTGCAGGGATTACATAAGAAGGAGGGCTCATTCGTAGATTTGAGTAAATAGCGTGCAATTTAAAGTATTCTGTCATTCTCTGAATTTTGGATTGCTTTTGGAGTAGAGCCCATCTTACTCCCTCCTGCCTTTTCGGTCTTTGTGGGGCATAGAAAGTAAGTGCACGAATCTGACATTTTGGGTTCTAGTCTTGGTTCTGCCCTTTATCAGCTTTGTGACCTTGGTCAAGTCACGTAAGCAGCCTACATCACAGGGCTGTGTTGGGCTGTGTTAGGATCACATGAAATAATTAGGGTAAGTGAAAGCAATGCTGTCAATTCTAGCCATTGTTGCTGTAAAGGGACGTAACCTAATGTAGACGTCCAGAGAAACTACCCAATGGTGAAGAGAAGGAGGGGTTGGGCATTAAATGAGATCATCAATTAATTAGTTGTTATATATTTCGGATGATAAGACATTCCAGAGAGAAAATGAAAGTCCTGATCACAGTAATGTGTATAGATATTTGTTAGTGAATCCTCTGAATGCAGGCACGTAAAGTTAGCTAGTTGTATGTAGTTTGAAATTGATCTAAATTGGAATTGCTGTGTAAATTTTAGCAATCCTTTATATCAGAATTACCAGGGAATTAATTTCTTGGTCAATCTAGGAGTATTTGGAAGGATAAAATAAAATAATTTTATTAATGGCACTCTGAGTAATTAACTCAACTTTTGTGTCAAATGAAGTGTATCCTAGCAAGTAACTCATTGCAATTCTCTATATTCCATTGTACTCCAGTAAAAGCACAAGACTTTTATTTAGCAAAAAATTAAATTGCCAACATTTGGGAGCGCTACACTTATGTTTTAGATTTAGTTGGACAGAAGTGATGATGATGTGGCTAGACTGGATTGTTCTTGAAGAGAGCAAGCTGCTGGTTTTTAGATCTAAGCCTGAACATGTCTTTATTTAAAAATGACCTCTGGTTGGGTTGAAACGCAAGATGTTTAATTAGTTACATGAATTGTTTTGATTTAATTGCCATTTAACTCTTCTTTTTTTTAAAAGTCAGTCTTTCCCATTCGTCCTTTCCATGGCATTGAGAAAATTAATTAAATGATCTCTAGAGGAAAAAAGTTAATATTTCTTACTTACAGTGATTTCACTTTTACTAAGAACAACTGGAAGCAAAATGGGAAGTGGGTAAAACATTTACTTTTTCTTTCCAAACTAGATTTGGGATTAGCGTTGGACGTGAGTGGCTCTGGTTGGCTGGATCCATGTGGTCATGAAGCCACTGTGCGGGCTGGATCCTTGGGGAGCTAGTCATGGTGCTTGCTGTCCAGGGCCAGTGAGTCTCCCCTCCCTCACTTTGCACAGCAGGTTTGGGAAGTGGACAGATTAGCCCATATCCTCAATCCCTACGAGGCAAATACTTTAAATCGCATGTCACATTGATGCAGTGCAAAAAACCAAAAAAATTCATACTCTTATATGAAGCCTTTTTATAATCACAGCCAAGGGGTTCTAGCCAGGAGTTAATAAGAAAAGTTACCTCACTGTTTGTTCATCAGTTAAAGGGTAACTAGGGTGTACAGAAAGCAGAATCAGAACATTGATTAGCTTGTTTAGATTTTGGCACATAATTTTTAATAATCTGTGTCATGCCTTTTCTTTTTGAGAATATACCTGGATTTTTAGTTCTGTTCATGCAATACACAAAAGTTAAAAAGCATGTATTTTAGTTCAGGAAACAAAATGCATGTGAAAATGTTAAAGATATAGAAAATGTATTGCTGTTGATGGCAGAAGGATTTGGTATTTTGTCTTTCTACTTCATTGGAAAAAGCTTTGTTTATACTCATGGTTTAAAGTTGATGTTGACTTAAATGGCAATGCGTACATGGTTCTTAAATATTGGTTGTCTTTCAGAGCCTCCTGGACATGGTAACATATTTCTTTAAATTTCCTGATGTTGAAGCATTAATATTTTTGGATAAGACTAACAGTTATCATGTAACAGTATCTGTTCAGTCTCCAAATAAGGGAAAAGCTGCTTATAGTAATATGAGGATCACTGGTCTTACAATAATTAAATAGACTTGTTATACTACATTAATCTCTTTTGGAACATTTGGAATGACTTCTTAGTACTAACAAACACAGCATTAGGGCCTACAATTAATCTGCTTTTTGTATCCAACATTTGTATAATATAAAACATGTGTCTAGAGAAACATATTTCAGGTTTAAGATGAGTTCATAGGAGGACAAACGGAAATTATATTGGACCATTAAGCAATAGGATTCCAAGAACTGATAAAATATGGAATTCATTTCGAGTCAGCATAGGTAGATACATTGTTTTCAGTACGTTTTTGTTTTTTGGTGGATACCATGCTTGGGCTCTCAGAATTACTTCTCCCCTGAGATCCAGGTTTTGTTCATGGCCCACCAGGTACAGTATATGCAAGATGACGTGGAAGCATTTTTAAAATCTAATGATGCAGGAGGTTGTGTTAACACCTTGTGAGCTGGTGTTTCTTGGTACCTGCCATTGATACAGTTACTTATTAATCGTAGAGAACACGAAGGAGACCCCGTTTTAAAGTCTGCTTTGGTTTTGTCCAGCGTTTCATAGGGATGGCGTAAGTTAATGACAGACTGTGCATCCACTAAGCAAGCAGCATGGAACAGATTTGTTGAAGGGACTTCTGAGTTAGGATTATGTTTACATCTTCTGTTGCGGAAGCCCCACGAGGCACAATTTCCTCCTCGATGTGGGCTCTTTATTGCGGTTGATGGGAATCCAGTCTTAGGTGTTCCAGTTACAGGAAAAATATTTTGCGAAGGATGAAGGATTAGTTCAATTTTAGGACAGATTGCATGCGTATGCACAGAGTTCTAGGGAAATGCAGAGATTATTGAGTGGTTTGCATCCATTTTAGACCATGTGCCTGGGACCAGCTAACACATTGTCAGGGAAAAACACGATGTAGCAACAATATTAGATCATGCAAATGAGACTACTGAATAGTAATAGTTATGGGCAATATTTTGGAAAACACTGATTAGTGACAGTTTTATTACAGCAAATGTATGTATCAAGTCCCCAGATTTCATTGTAATGCACTGAAAACAGATGTCAAAGTGTCCCAAACAGAATTTCATGCTTAATCTACATATTGCATGGAAAGTACAAACAAACCATTTAGAATTCTGTTATTTAATCCTTTTTAGAAGGAATGAAAATATACAATTTAGATGAACTCCATTCTTTCTTTTAATTTCCGTTTTTGTTTTCTAGGGGCGGATGATAAATTATTATTTTTTTTGTTTCCTATATTCTTAAGATGCTTATGGGAGAAGATAGATCTACATATGGACATGGTTTTAGTTAATGTACTTTGAACTGTAAGTTTCTGAACATAAGGTCTTTGCATTAAAAAAGAAGAAAAATTAGGCTCTAAATTATTTAGTGGCCCGGTAATGGAATTACCTTCTTCTGTTCCTTTGTTTACTGATGTAGAATTTCACTCTGTGCCACACAGTGATTGGAGCAGCATGCTGAAGGAGAAGAAAAGAAAATTAGGTAGCCTTAACCTCTGTTTGCAAGTACCTGGGAGCCTTAGGGCCTCTCAGTGACTCGGTTTCTTTATCTGTCAAGCGAGGAAATTGGCTTGAGGACTTCTCCTGTGACTCTGAGTTCTGGCATCCTCGGAATTTGGCCTCTAGTTACCTTGGCTGAAGGGCATTGCCCTTCCAGATTAAGCAATATTTAATGAAGCTTAGCATACTCTTATTAAATATGGGATTTTAATACATTTGTTTATGAAAGAGAAATAGAAAATGTGTAACTTGACTCTTGAGTAACACTCTCCTGTTGCTCAATTCAGAGTCCAATAGTCAGATCGTTTGGTTCAATCTAGATAAAAAGCTTTCTTTTTTAAGAAAGAGGTCTTTAACTCATAATTTTAGAGCTGGGAGAATCCCTAGAGACCTTCTCACTATGCAGCTGTGGGTACTGAGTCTAAGAGAGGCCCAAAGACACTTTGGTTGCTTGTGTTCGTTTTATTGCTACAGGGGCATAAATAAGGAGAGAGAGAGAGAGAGAGAGAGAGAGAGAGAGAGAGAGAGAGAGAGAGAAGTTATTTTACATAGTAGCAAGCAAATTTTTTTAAAGGAATATAGAAGAAGCCCTAGTGGGTTTGGCTCAATGTATAGAGCTTCTGCCTCCAGACTGAAGGGTCACGGGTTCAATTCCAATCAAGGGCATGACCAGGGCCAGGTCTTGAGCCTGCAACCAATCAATGTGTCTCTCTCACACTGATGTTTCTCTCACTCTCTGTCTCTCCTCCTCCCTTCCACTCTCTCTAAAGTGGAAAAATATCCTCAGCTGAGGATTTAAAAAGAAAGGAATATAGAGTAAAATCATGATTAAAAGTCTGGCATTATCATCTGTAACTTACTGAGATCAATTGATTCATGAGTCCAGTTTTTTTCTTCTGTACCTTTCCATAGTCTTTTCTATTGAAGTCAATCTGCAGCCATGGTCTTCATAAAAATGACTCCTTTCTCTTCTATTTTCAGTGGATGGAAAGTACTATTTAAGTATGGTCAACTAATATGGAATTGGTGGTGGTTGGAAACAGAAAGGATCCATTAAAAATATTCCTGCCAGACTTCAATAACATTGTAGGTCATGTTTGAGATTGGTTGTAAGAAAAACCATTTTTGAGCGTTAGTTATTGGAAAAAAATATGGAGCTGGTTATGAGGAGCTGGTTTAAGTTTTGCTTCCTGGATTTCTGTAATTTTCATATTAGTTTAATAATTACTATATCTCTATTTTCCTTTTGTGTGGTATATACCTCTCATCTTAGTTTTAAACAATTGTTTTTTAAAGTTTAAAACAATCATCCATGTACCTTATTTTATTTAAGAGATGTTTTAAAATTTTTAAGAATTTTTTTCTTAGCTTAATTTTTAGAAACCAAAACATTAAATTCACAAGGGGAATTCAGTTCCAAAAGGAAACTTTACATGAATCCTTTTGCTAAGGTAAGAATTCTTATATAACACTAAAGATCTATCTGTAAATTATGCTTTAACAATGTATTTATGTATATCAAGGCATGCCTGAATACAGCAGCGATTAAGTTAAGGCAGAGATATTAGTAGTAATGGGAAAAGTTTAATATCAGCTACTTTTAGTAGCTAATTTCCAGTTTGATAGTTCATGTTTGGGAAAACGTGAAAGCATATGAAATGGCACGATTGTAGATGGAAAAATAGATGAATAAAAGATGGGTATTGTGCAAATTCATGACCCCCAAATCAATGGAAGTGTTATGGAGCATTCCATAAAATAGATAATAAGTATTTGATAAATAAATCAGTATAAATTATTTAAACTGACTGGAGAATATTAGGGGCAAATCAGATGAATGTTATTAAGAATAATACAAGGGAAAAATCTGTTTTGTTTTGTTTTTGTATCTCCACTAGTATAAAAAAAATGTTATTTTCCCCTCATATATACTTTAAATTTTAAGAACGAGTAAAATAAGAGCATATGAAATGTGACATCCATATTAGCAATCGAGCTTATTCTGTGATCAAGCTGTAGGTTCAAATGTTTGTTTACCTATTGTTCACTGTATAAGTGGGTCATTTCATTATATTTTCTAAGATTTAGTTTTCTGAGCTCTGGAGTGGGCACTGACTGTACTTAGCAGTTGTGAGGATGAGGTGAGAAAGTGCTTTTGAGGTGCTTAACACCATGCCTGTCATATTGTAGGTACTCCATAAAGCGTTTGCAATTATTGATACTGCTATGACTTTTAAATCAGTAATCAGTACATTGTAGCCAATGAGCACTTAATTGTACGTTGAATGAATGCTCACCACCTATGCTGAAGATTCTGGAAGACTTGATCTCCCTTTTTTTGGGGCAGAACATTGTTAGGGAAAATACTCTGCCAAAAGTGGGAAAAATATTAATATAGAAAAATCTAAAATACAGTATTGTAGTTGCTGAGTAATGTTTCATATTGATCCTTAAAGAGGTGAATGGTATAGAACCACAGCAAATCATAATGCTCATTTCAGTATTTCTAGGTGACTTAAAGAATAGCATTTTCTCGGAGCATAAAGACATGCTGGATTCCTGTGTACATCTCTTCTTGGAATGCAGTATACTTTATTTCTGTCCATTTTTTATAAGGTCTTTCATTTGGGTTATAAAGCAATTCCAGACATAAACATAATCAGAAACAAAAGAAAACGTATCCATTACTGTTGCCTAGCAGGGAATACTTGAGGGAATGGTATTTATGCAGGAAACCAAGACTTTAAAATCCCAAATCTTTTCATGACTTGAATAGTGATATATATTATTTCTCCTTTATGTCTCCAATAGTACTTAATTAAAGTCCACAAAAAGTTTGGAAGAGATAACAGAGTATTTTCTGTAAGATTATTCTCTGAAGAACAATTTTGACTGTTTAGTCTTGTTTATTAAAAATGTTACAAAATTTAAAAACTCATTTTATTGGTGATATACTTCAAGTGCCTAAAAAATTTTGGCAACTTTTCCTCAATAGTCACTGAATAATAACAACGTTTATCTTATTATTCATTTTGTCAGTCACTAGCGTTCTCCAAAGTGCCTGTGTGTATACACATACATATGTTATATTAATTTTTTATATTTGTATATGATTACCATGGTTCCACATATATCATGTAGTCAAGGAAGTAGAAATAAGAATTTATTGAAACATGTCTTTCAAGGGAAATACATAACGCTTGGGATAAAGGTGGAAAATGGTTGAGAAATGCATTTATTGAGTAGAAGCTCTGTACTGAGCACTTTTAATATTTTAAGGAGTTAGGGGAAAAATCGTGAAAATATAGATGGCCTCTTCCAAAAAATTTGCAAGTAGAAAACAGAGGTTAAGGGTCACTTACTAGTGTTTATGACAAAGAAAAATGCAAAAGGTAGTGGAACAATATACAACTAACTAACCCACAGTCTCACCAACTACTATATATAGTTCGATTTGCTGAGCTCTCTGGGAGCAGACCCTGAGGGACTGTAAGGGAAAGGTCACAGAGAGGAGGTGGTGAGTCTTAAGCCTGTTTATCTCAGGGGTCATAGAACAAAAACAAAGCAGAATGAAACAGATAACCAAGAATCCACCTCTTATATAAATGAACTCTGTTTGGCAATAAGATACACTGTCCTTCTAAATTGATCTGGTGTTTTGCTTTAAAAAAAATTGTTAATAAAAGAAAAATCTAATAGGAAGCTTTAATCCAGGTGCTGAAATTCTCAATACTAAATGGCTTTAATTGAGTAATCTCCCTCTTTTAAAATGTGGGTAGTAACATTGAATTCTGATATCTAAATTATTTTTATATGTAGCTTAGCTCTTAGATTTCAGTGTAATGCTATATACAATATTTTTAAATGTTTTCTATAGCACCCTTTTATTCTAGTATTTTTTGTTTATAATCATATTTTGAATGGGAACTGTGAATATGCACTTGGCATGTGTTATACCATATAATAATTTGTTTTAGATATTTTAGAATTGGAAGATAATTCTATAGGCAGTTTAAAAAATCTTGGAAGCAGAATATTCTGTAAAAGAATATTTTATTGAAAAATATTCTGAATTTGATTTTGTGCCCAGTTTATATCACTATTATTATTTTAAAAATTATCCTGGCCAGTGTGGCTCAGTTGGCTGAGCATCATCCCGTGTACCAAAAGGTCGTTGGTTCAATTCCTGGTCAGGTCATAAGCCCATCCCCCAGTAGGGGTCATGCAGGAGGCAGCAGATCCATGTTTCTCTCTCACATGGGTGTTTCTCTCTTCCTTCCTCTCTCTTTAAAATTAATAAAAACATTAAAAAAAATCAAGTGGGGCTCCCAAACTCAGTAGAAAAAGAGAATTGTTTCAGTGTGATGAGGTGTTTTTCATTGTTGGGCTGAAGTATCTGATCTGATGCAAATTTATACTTTTGTTACTAAAAGCAATGGACTGGTAGAGTGACATACTCAACAATTAAATAACCCTCAGCTTTAGATATGGAATTTTCTTAATTATTTTGCTCTTTATAAATGATGCCTATTTCTTCATAGATAATTAGAGAAAAAATATAAAGTGAAAACTATCCTTTGACTATAACTATATATTATAGCTATTTAAAAATAGCATTTATCTTGAAAGGTTACCAGGCTTATTTCCTGAAGATAGAATGCAGTCTAGTGTATGAAATTCTTAGTTCCCCTATGCTTTCCCTACTCCTCCAACAAATAAAAAGTGAATATACGTTTTTAGAGGGCAGTGATCACCTTTTCTCTTTTTTCATACTACTCTTCCCTTCATTGTATAAAGGGATATACGATGTTGATTGTATAGTTGACTGTTGGTTGTGATATGCAAGTATAGTAAGATTATGATCACTGACATTTAAAAAGAAATCTGCCTCAGTTTGCCATTTGATGATAGCATTTTAAAGCCATTCAATCTGCAAACAAGTTGCTTAGTCATTCAACAAGTATTCACTGAATATTTGGTATGTATCAGGCACTATGCTAGGTACTGGAATTACAACCTAGAGAAGACAGACATTTTACTATCTTTACAGCAGGGAAAGACCATTTAAAAAGAATGATCTGATGTTTATTGTTCTTGCTTCCAAACTAAAAGGCATCACCATTAGATGCTTAATAAATACTTAGTGAAAAGAGTAATGGTAGTGATTAGATAAGCATCACCTAAAGGAAATGACTTAGGAAAACTTGTGACAGTTTCTGAGAGAATAATGAGACATGAGAATGGATGATTCTGATGAACAAATATAACTCTTCATCTGTGTGACAAAAATATTTTTGTAGTGTATGTATGGTAATAACAAGCATGCTCTGTGGCATCTTGGGGCTTGTAGCTTTTCTTGCAGGAACTTGGAACCATTTCAGGCTGTCTTTCTGAACTCTGGCCTTGCTCCTCACTGGAGCCATTGCGCTGGCTCTGAGCTGCAGTCGCACCATATCATTCAGAAGTGAGAAAATCGAGTACTCTAGTGAAGCTTGGAGGAATAGTGAGTATCCTTTGGGCTTTGTGATGATGATTACAATTAATGGAACCAACAGAAGAATACAAGGTAGCATTGTGGGCACACCCAATAATTTCTCCAACTCCTGGGATGTCAGCAGATCTATTGCAAGTTTTGTAGTTAGCATGTTAGTTTTTTAAAAAAATATATATTTTATTGATTTTTTTACAGAGAGGAAGGGAGAGGGATAGAGAGTTAGAAACATCGATCAGCTGCTTCCTGCACACCCCCTGCTGGGGATGTGCCCGCAACCAAGGTACATGCCCTTGACTGGAATCGAACCCGGGACCCTTCAGTCCGCAGGCCGATGCTCTATCCACTGAGCCAAACCAGTCAGGGCAGCATGTTAGTTTTAAGGGTGACTTCTCACTGGAGAAGGTGACTACGAGGAGCTTAGGGAGAGGAATCTTGCTGGAAGGAGCCATGAAAACTGTCACCGAGTCTGAAATCTTTTTATTTTTATTTTTTAAATCATTTAAAAAATTTAAATCATTTTTAGCTGTATGACTTTCAGCAAGTGTTTTAAACTTCCTTAGGCTTCTTTCCTTCTGTGTAAATGGAAATACTAATACCAATCTTAAAAAGCTTTTTGTAGGACTACATGAGTTAAGGACTTGGAAAAGGCCTTGCATAGTGAGTGACCTGATGCTCAATACATCACTTGAGTTAAGGTGGGTAGGATTTTTTGGGCCATAATGATTTTCCGAAATACTTTTGAGTATATAGTTGTCCAGCTAACATTTAGTGAGCACTTTAAAAAATATATACACACACACACACACACACACACACACACACACACACACACACTGATTTCAGAGAGGAAGGGAGAGGGAGAGAGAGAAACATCAGTGATGAGAGAGAATCATTGATCAGCTGCCTCCTGCGTGCCCCCCACTGGGGATCTAGCCCAAAACTCAGTCATGTGCCCTTGACCAGAATAGAACTCAGAACCCTTCGGTCTGCAGACCAACGCTCTCTTGACCCAAATTGGCTAGGCTAGTGAGCACTTCTGAGAGTTTTATTGGTGTGACTTGTTTAATCCTCAGTAACCATGTGAGATACTTTTTTGTCCTTTCATAAATGAGAACTCTGTGGTTGAGCTAGTTAAGTGACAGAGTCCAAATTTGTCTCTGGAGTTCTTTCCTAATTCTAATTGTAGATGGTAAAATTACTCTGTAGAAGGAAAATGTTATAACCTCTGCATATTAAAAAGATAGGCTTATTTTAATTTAATTACATTTTAAAAAGGATTGAAATGATCGTTTATCTTTGATTTGTCAGTAGTTACTTTCAATTTTGATTTATTCTGATATACAAAGTAAAGTTATAATGATTTCCAAGTCAACCTTTTTCCCTAAATTAATCAGTCTTTTCTCATTTGTTGTTTTCTCCTATTCTATTGTGCTTTTGTATGAGTCCCTGAAATTGGGTGTGTTGATTATGTAGACTACAAAGGTTACATAGGGAAAATGAAATGGCCTTAAAGAGAGGATTAAGCAAGTCAGGAGCCATGCATAGCCATCTAACTCTTCAACAATAAGCATCATGGTCTTTATGATTGATTTTTTATAAAACCCTCAGTATTCCACTGACACCGTGCTAAATTAATGGTTTTCCTTACAAGTCTTAGATTATTATTTCTTCTGTTTTTCTTCTGATTTGATAGGAAAGTTGGGATATTTTCTCAGGTGTATTGACATCTGCTTATACCTGAGTAAATGTACTTTGGGTTCTTTCTGTGATAACAGTTTTTTGAAGAAAATAGATACATGAAAAAAGGACATATATTTTGATTTCCATAATCATTTCTTTGTTAAAATGTTCTATATAGAGTCAAAACTATTTTAGAATTATGGGTGGTTTGTAGGGTAGAAACTCCCCAACTCCATATTCCTATATGTTTTATTTACGCTTTGGTTCGGTGCATAGACTTCCTTCTTATATAAAATAATGAATGTTAATGAGAAAGATAATGTGATGGAAAGATCCACAAATGACTTCCCTTTCTCTTCAGAAACACAAGGATCCCTCTTATTATTACTGATTTATTTTTATGGTAATAATAATTATTAGTAACTAGAGGCCTGGTGCATGAAATTTGTGCACTCAGGGGAGGGGGGTCCCTCAGCCCAGCCTGCGCCCTCTTGCAGTCTGGGAGACCTTGGGGGATGTCTGACTGCTGGCTTAGGCCCGTGGGGAGCGGGCCTAAGCTGGCAGTTGGATATCCTTAGTGCTTCCATGGAGGCAGGAGAGGCTCCCGCCATGGTCACTGTGCTTGTGAGCCATGATCCTGGCTTCTGGCTGAGCGGCACTCCCCCTGTGGGAGCGCACTGACCACCAGGGTGCAGCTCCTGCGTTGAGTGACTGCCCCCTGGTGGTTAGTGTGCTCATAGCAACTGGTTGTTTCACATTCGGTCGATTTGCATATTAGCTTTTTATTATATAGGATAATAATAAAAATAACTACAGCATGTCAAGAATGTCTTATGTACCTAATGTAATCATTATAGTTACCCACAGAAGTCGGTATTATTATCATTTAATAGTTTAAAGAAATGAAGCTTAATTATCTTGGATAAATCTCTAGTCAAATAGGTAGGAAATGATAGAGCTAAAATTTGGACCCAGGGCTGCTTCCTTCTCATTCATATTCCCAACTTTGCTACTACATCTCCATTTAAAAACTTGTTCTTCAATCTCTTCTAAGTAAAACAGTTTTTTAAAGGAGATAGAAGTTACATTTTTTAATAATATATGCCTGTGAGGCCAAGTTAAAGAGCTGTCACCAAATCTCAGTGTGGCTTTACAGGAGGAAGAAATGATGACATGGTTTCTTTTTTCTGTCCAGTGTAAATATTTCTTCTTCCTGCCTGTCTGGATGTACCTTGGTTTATCCCACAGACACTGCTGGCCAGGCCCTTACTGAGCAACAAGCAGCAGAACTTACTCTGTTGTTCACAAAACAGGCACACATATTGACTTTGTATATTTGCCATAAAACATGACTATCGATACTTTTGTTTTCCTGTTTCTTCCATTTCCTCTCAGAGATGCTTTACAACAAAAACAGAGATGGCCCAGCCGAACCAGCTTGAGTTTGCATGGCCCTGCGCACTGTCAGGACTGCTCCTGCCCTGAGTGAATGAGGAGTCCGTTGTCCTCAGAGACATTATGTGAAAGCCCTTCACTATGAACTTTCAGCCAAGATGCTAGACTTACCAGTTAGTTACACAGAAACTATTCTGTCCAGGCTGGAATGTGGCAGTTAAAACAGGAGAACTTTGATCCCCAAGATAAAGTGGGTTCAGACACTCGTGCACGGTTGCCATTCTACCAGTTTTTATTTGTAGGTGATTTTTCTCCATTTAATCTAAATTCCTTAAACCTATGTCCAGTGAATGGTGAGAAGACGTAAATCAATGAGTATTTGGTTAAAAAAAAACACACCCTTTAACAGCCAATGCAGCTCATTCTCTTAGTCAAGAATCACAGTGATAGTTATGTCAGTTAGTTTTCTTCTAGAGTGTGTGCCGAACTTTAAACTCTGGGTATTGCTATCTTGAGATCTTTCCCTTGATATTTATGTGGTCAGTTATTTAATCTTTTAACCATGTCAGAATTGTTTGAGCCAGCGCTAAGATAGCAGTAACAATAACAAGTCGCAACAGCTGATATTTGTTAAGCACTTATTGTATGCCAGGTACTGTGCTGTTAAGTGCTTCACATAGCGTATGTCATTTAATCCTCACAACTACCTGATATGGAAGCCATTACAGTAGTTTCCAGGTTTATACAGCAGGGAGTAAGAGGAGTAGCAGGGATTTGAACCCATGTATTCACCTGACTGCCTGGGGCAAGTCACCCCCACTTTCAGGAACCTGTTTCCTGATATGTAAAAGAAAAGAAAGCAAACGCTTTTGCATTCCTGGTATCAGCTTATTATTAACATCAAATAAGAAAAGCTAGCCACACTTTTAAGAAATATGCAAATATATAAGATTATTTTAATGGCATTAACTCATTCTAAAGATCATATTTATATATTGCAAATTTTAATGAATAATCTCATAAAATAAATCACATCCTATATAATAAAGAACTAATATGCTAATTAGACCAAACAGCTGAATGACCTTCCGGATGTCCTTCCAGACCACCTTCTGGACGAAGTCGGGGCTGCGAGGGGCTGTGAGGGCCAGTTGAGGCTGTGAGGGTCTGTGAGGGTCTGTGAGGGCTGGCCGAGGCATCCAGGGCTGCGAGGGCTGAGCCTCTTGCATGAATTTTGTGCATCGGGCCTCTAGTCTGTATATATAAAAGCCTAAGTGACCGTTATGACCGAACAACCAGAACAACTGGAATGACCGGTCAACTAGTCGCTATGGCGCACACTGGCCACCAGGGGCAGATGCTCAACACAGGAGCTGCCCCCTGGTGGTCAGTGCACTCCCACAGCCAACCTCCCATGGCCAGCCAACCTCCCTCAGTCCCTCCCCCCTGGCCGGCAAATCTCCCACAGTCCTTCCCCTCCCCCTCCATCCCTCTGGCCCTGTCTAGCAGCCAGCAGGCCCCATCTGGCAGCCAGCAGGCTCTGGCTGGCCTGGCCCCAATCGGGGCTGGGTGAGACGGCTCTGATAGGCCCTAATCGCCAGCCAGGCCTAGGGACACCATCTGTGCATGAATTTTGTGCACCGGGCCTCTAGTCATGTATAAGTTGGATCCTTTAAAGTGGACCACCACATATAATATCATTGCAATTTTCACATTTATATTGTTGCTGATTGTACAAATCATCTGTATTTAGAGGAAAAGTCATTGAAACAATACTGCATTTTATTCCAGAGTATCATGCTTAAGTAATTTGTTAAATATTTATTGCCCTCTTGATGCCCTTTGGTACCAGTTTGGTGGGGGAGGGGAAGACTGGTAATTATCAAAAGAAAAAATGGATGTAATAGTTCAGTCTATAGCCAATAAAATGAGGTAAGTAGTTGAATAATTATTGAAAAATGTCATCAGGGTAAGATGGTTTAAGCATTTAAAAATTACTCTCCTGCCCTAGCCAGTTTGGCTCAGTGGATAGAGCATCAGCCCTCGGACTGAAGGGTCCCAGGTTCAATTCTGGTTGAGGGCACATACCTCAGTTGGAGGCTTGATCCCTGGTCCTGGATGGGGAGGCAACCAATGGATGTGTCTCTCTCACAGTGATGTTTCTTTCTCTCTACCTTTCCCCATCCTTTCTACTGTCTCTAAAAAATAATGGAAAAATATCCTCAGGTAAAAAAAAAATAAGATAAAGAAATAAAAATGAGTCTCCAAACAATGCAACTTAAACCCAACTTATACAGTAGCAGAAGTTTTGATATTGAATCACATTTCCTGAGTTCTGCTTTTCCCCTGAGTAGATATACAGATGTAAAATAGAATATTTTTAGAATGAACACTTAGCACAAAATGTTTTTTCTAAAATCTACATTTGGCTTTTTAAAGATAAGATTTTTTTAAAAGTACAGATATTTGACCATGCAGCATATACCTTGGGGTATTTATGAATATATACTTTAGTAGCTTTTATGTTCACTTAATTCATTTTCCTAAAAAAGACAGGTGTGGGGAGTTTGTGTGCATGCGTGTGTGTGCATCTGAACGTGTGAAAATGCAGCTTAGGGATTACAACAGTTTAGTCAAGGTCATAAGTGACCTGACGTGCCCTTGAGCATGCTGTTTATAATTGCTGTGGTTAGTTTTCCTTCTCACTGTTTTTACCTATAATGTCAAAACACAATTATATGGAGTTGGTATGTTCACTAATAGCAGTTTATCTCTGCATGGTTTATAGACAGAGTCAAAAGCCAACAACTATAATTACATCCATGTTTCTAACTTAGCAGTGAGCTGGAAAAGTGTGGTTGAAGTATGCTGTGGGTAGAGTGCAGCCAGTAGGAATTATAGGGTAAAGTCATTGCTTTGCATTCTTTTGGTTTTACAATAATTGTTACTTAAATTTTGTTTTCTGGATTTTACCACTGTCTGTTGTGTTTATGTGACCACATAAAGAGTGGTTGAGTTACGTGTCTCCCACTCTATTTTTCTTCTGCTTGCCTTCCTCTATAAATGTACTCGTTCTCCTTTCACTTTCTTCGGACTCAGCAGACAGTACATTACAGTTAATAGTTTTCTGAAGCAGCCTGATATTCATGCTCTATGGAACCCAGAAGATTTCTACTATTTGCATTATATATTTAATTGGATAATTATGGGAACCATGTTGAACTGTTAACAACTGTCAAGCCTGTGATTAATCTTTAAAAAATATATATATTTGTATTGATTTTAGAGAGGAAGAGAGAGGGAGAAGGAGATATAAACATCAATGATGAGAGAGAATCATTGATTGGCTGCCCCCTGCAGGCGCCCCACTGCGGATCCAGCCTGCCACCTGGGCATGTGCCCTGACTGGGAATCACCTCCTGGTTCATAGGTCTGTGCTCAACCACTGAGCCAACCCGGCCGGACTGATTAATCTTTTGAATGTTATTGGCATGGTTCAAGTCAGCAACCACAATATAGATTTTTTTTTGGTTATTGCTGTTTTGTTTTCATTGCTTTATTACAATTATTTGACAGTAAAAAATGATTTTTATAGAAAAATATATGTAGTTTCCCATTTTGGCTCACCTTACATTTTTTGGCAAAAAGAAGCAATGCACTCTATGGATTACCATAAGGTGTTTTGCATATGAAATATTACAGTTTAATAATAATTGCCAGAAAAATTATAAGAAAGCCTTCTTATATTTTTAACAATCTTAATGATATAAAATAGAAAAGAGAATCTTTACTTTTGAAATAGTATCAATTTGAACCCATGGTTTGGAAGAGGTAATTGAAGGATATTTTGTATTGAATGATGGAACTAGAGATGAGTTATATAGAAAATAACTCTTTCATCTATGTGTGTTCACTTCATATAGGTCTTATGTGAAATGAAATGAACATGGGAATTAGTATAGCAGGAATTCTGATGAAACATACATAACTCTCAGGGCACCCTTATAATTTTTTGTGTTTTACTTGTATATGAGTATGCTTGTGCAACTATATAATGTTTTCTTTCCATTTAGTAATCTGTAGATGTTTATGCTTTTTGGACTAACAATGTACACTTTTTTTTGGTCCTTATATTTTGGTATTGAATGGAGAAAACAGGTCAGGTGCATAGTGGAAAAGTTAGAATGAAAGGTGAATATTTGAAAACAAATCTTAAAAGTTTACATGAATGTCACAAAGACTTAACAGGGACTAGAGTCTATATTTGACTAATCTTTATTTTTTATATATATGCTGCACATGCCTTTTATTAGAATGTTTACTGAGAAATATCTGTCATCTTTCTATGTCAGACATTTCACAGTAGGACTAGGGATAGCTCTATATCCTTGAGATTCGGGCTTTCAAATATTATTTAGTTACACAAATGACACTTAAATAGTTTCTCAGTGTAAAAGCTAAAATAAATAAAGCTAAAATTCCTCCTGGTCTATTTCTGCTCCTCCTTGGAGGAAACCACTGCTATCCGTTGTGTCTGTAACCCTTCCCAGGCCTTCTCCTATATCTCAGGAAGTATTTTTTCTCTCTTGCTGTTTATTGAGGAGAGCGTTTCATTGTTCACAAAAGAGATACATCCTCCAAGGAACCACAGACACCTCCTATGTTCTCACCCCAAACTGTCTTCTTGGTCTCAACTTTCCCAACACTGGTGCAGGAATGGGATTCTTTATGAACTGGCTACAGGAGGAGACTAGCCAATGATTTGCCTCATTCCTTTAAGGCAGATTATAAATTGAAAACAGGAGAATAGATCTTGTGGGAAAGACTATTTCACATCCAGTTGGGGGTGCAACGGTAGGGAAGATTGACGTATTGAAATTGGTTAGACTAGGTCTTACTGAGGCGGCAACATCAAAGTAAGCAGGGCCCCAGCTGGGGTGGCTCACTTGGTTAGGTGCTGTGCTGTGCACAGAAAGGTTGCTGGTTCAATTCCAAGTTAGGGCACATGCCCGGGTTGTGGGCCAGATACCCGGCAGGAGTCAGCCAATCGATGTGTTGCTCTCACATTGATGTTTCTCTATCTCCCTCTCCTTTCTTTTCTCTCTCTCTCAAAGAAAAAAAAATAGTAAAAATAAATATATAAAAGACGTAAATGAGGTCGGTGAATCGGCACTCTTTTAAACACTTGAATGCGTGTGTATATGTATTCCAGGCTTATTCAACTATTCACATATTCAACTATTCCCTACATTAAGCCTATGAGGCAAGCTCTTTTATTATCTCCTTTTTACATGTGAGGAAATTGAGAAACAGGAAGGTTAAATAATCTGTCCAGCATCACAAAACTAGTAAGTCGTGGAATCCGGTTTGGAACATAAGCAATTATGTGAAAGCATTATTTTAGGTCAGCTCTTAAACTGATTTAGTGGAGCTAATCCAGGCTAGGAGTAATATCTAGCAGACTTTGTACCATACTAGGTATGAGGGACTCAGATTAATTTCTCTTCCTGGGAAATATAATGCTGGATTCTACCTGTCATTTCCAGAGTGTGTGATCTTGAAGTACCATCTTGGATCAAGTGAGTAGGGTTGGAATGGGCACTCCAGCTGCCAGTGCAGCAATCCTGCTACTTATGTTGAAAGTGTATTTTGGCGCTTTAATCAAATGCAGGAAAAATGTGGGGGAAGGGGGATTGTTTTAGATAAGGAATATGCAAAAGGAATCCAAACACCATCTTACCTCTTGAATTTGCATTATTTTTATAAGAACATTGTTTACAGTTGGGAGCTTTTGGTAACTGTACTTTCCATTGAGGTTCTAGATGGCCTCTTCAGCCAGCTCCTAATAGGATAGCAAATAGGAGAGGAAGAGTGTGAAAGGAGTGTGTGGAAGGAGCAGATTCAGGCTGGAAGCTGTCCATGTTGTAGCCCATAAATATTCATCCCGGAAAATTTCTCAGGTGCATTGAGTTGTAGATGAGCAACTCACATCAAACTAAATTTATGTTTTGTTTGCTGAAGTAAGTTATTTCAATCCGCGCTGCCTCAAAACTCTTTCCTTGAAGTGTCCTTGGACCGGCCTTCTCAGAGGGGACAGCCTGATCACTGGCAGCCGCAGCCTCCCTTTACTGGGGTTTTAATCTTAGCACTGGAGTCGTGGGTAACATGTTTGTGTGAGAGATAATGAGAAGGTGGAACAACATTAACATTGAAAATAGGATTCACGGTTTTCAGGCATGCTATACTTTTTTCATCATGGTGATCGGTAGACGTCATATTCTGCTGTTATCTTAGGCGAAGTAGGGGCTGTGATAGGAAGACCTGGCCTCCATTCTTGGCTCCATTATCAGTTACTGAGATTTAAGCTTCAGTTCCACCACTCATAAAATACTACCAGTATTAACAGTTACTCCAGAGGATAAATTTCCATAATGTTTGTGAAAGGGCTTCTCTCTCCCTCTTCTTCTCCTTCTCCTCTCCACCTTTCTCTCCCTCTATACATACATACATACATACATTCATATAGATGTGCACGTGTATGTAAATGTATATAGATGTATATATTTATTTTTCTCTGCATACTTCTGCTGGAAAATGCAAGGAACCAATCCATGGTTAGCTTCATGCCCTGTCTGGTGATATTTTTCTCTCCATCCCAGTTTTTCACTTTCTTTAGAGCAAGTAGCCATTTATAAATCATACGGGAGTGAAAGGTCTGCACTGTTCACTAAACAGTTCGAACATTTCACCTTAGTCATGCACCTCCCAGGGTCCCACTCACTTTTGTTTTTCACGTTTTGTTCGCTAACTCCCCAAACCTCAACAGTCTAGGGCTGTGCGCATCCAGAAGCTCACATCTTTCCTTTCTGCAACTAGAGGGGCTTCTCTGGTCCTCCTTCCCTCTCGTTGGTTGATTCTATAGATGTTTCAGACCATTGGGCTGTCCAGTTCTGGAGGTCCAACATAAGGCTTCCATGGAACACATGTATCTTGTCAGCAGTGTTATGACAAATAGCGGCAGCTGTATAAACTAGTCTTTCTGTAGCTTCACACTGGAGACTCCATTAACAATGGACCGCTGTCAGCATTTAATCTCTTTTACCTCTTGGTTCCTGTGCAATTTTCTATTGGGCATCGGGATTATTTTTACCCACCAACCGAAGAAAGTGTCAAATACTGCATGTCAATTACACTTCCCTTGGTGTTCTCTAAAGGATGTGGAGGAGGACTGGCGATGATAATGATTACTTTATTGGTCCTGATTAGAAAAACATGCTGGTTTCCAGGATGGTTGAGACAGAATTTGGGATTAACTTGGCTTTGGAACTGTTTCTGAATTTAGCACAACGTTCACGGTCTTAGGAAGCTGGCCTCTGAAGTTAAGAGTGACGCTGGTATGAGGCAAGGCAGCAAGACCACAGCTTCTCCCAGAAACAGCCACAGGAGACAGACACATCTTTGAGTGCACTTTGTCATGTAGAAGTTTATGCATGCTAATTTCAAGACACGGGAGACACAGAAATCTCAAGTGACCTTTTACCTCTTTAGATAATTTCTATCTTTCATTCTTTGTCCGAAAAGAAGAGGGCACACTGGATGTTCAAATGCACCGAGGAAGTTGGGAAAGCAGAGTTGTAGCCTTAGAATAACAATGAACAAAAGCCCAGGTTCCCGGGTAAATGTACTTGACATTTGAACCCCTTGTTTGAAGCCTTTGCGTTAGGTCTGTCTGCAGAGGACATCTGAAATTCCTTTGGCTTCTGGTCTATGGCAAGTGAACAAGAATGGATGACAAAGGAATATAAAGATAGCGCTCAAACAAGTTGTTGTTAATTCTTTCTTTCACCTACGAGGACTAATGAAAAGCTTGAATTACTAAATTCAGACGAGACCATTGTTGCTACTTGCCAAACAGTACATGCTTGTGCATCTGTCTAATCCATATTTGAAAGCCACAAACAGAAGCACATAATTTGGCAAAACACCAAAAACATGCCTCGGCACACTTCTGGAGATTCTTCCAAATGACTTATTGATTCAAAAATTTTAGCATGTGTGTGTGTGTGTGTGTGTGTGTGTGTGCGCGCGCGCTCGCCCATATGCATGTGTGTGCGCACATGCAGCCATCTATATTGCCTGGAGATGGTTAAAGTAAATTCTGCCAGCAGACCATGTGCATTACATTTGTTTTGGGGGTTTGAGGACTTTCCTTCTAATTTCTCAGTAAAAAAAGAAAGCTGTTCATTGGGCAGTTACTTTCTCTTTTATTTTCAAGGTAAGTACAAACATGATACTTAACAGAAAAACCTCCCCAAAACACAACATATAAAGCAGTTTATCCTTTAGGAAGGTTAAAATATCCTACTTGCTTTTTTAAAAAAACACGTGTTTTGAGATTTTTTTTTCCCCAAGTGGATTACACATAGTAACTTATTACAAGAAAACATTCTTCATAGCACCATAAAGAAATTTCCTAAGTGGATAAATTATTCTTTCCTAAGCTTTTTACAACAGTATTTTTCATTGGTGAGCTTTCGACTTGATAGGGAAAAGTTGCACTTTTTAAAAACACGTGATCTGAATTCAATCTAGGATACTTGAAGTTATTTATGAAATTATATTAACAACAATGTGGAAGACAAACAGGCTATAAGAGATCTTTGGTGTGGTCCACTTTCCCTTTATGAATATTATTTTTTAAAAGTCAGGTGCTTGTATATGTAGTATTCAGTGTAAACATTCCAGATTCCTTTGACAAGGCATTTATTATTGTTCCTAATTTAAAGATGAGGAAGTCAGCGTTTAAGTCAGCTGCCCAAGGTAACACAGATAGCAAGTGGCAAAGGCAGGATCCATCCCAAACCTGTGGACCCCACAGATAATGCCGTGGACACTGTACCTTCCAGCCTTCTCTGAGGAAGGAAAATATTACAGATCCACCCTTTTCAGTCAGTCATCTCCCCTCCATTCCTTTAATTGCAAGCCATACTGCTTTAAAGGTAATTGCATGTTGATTATGTTAATGCATGCTCTTATTAATGGGCTTAAATTATATTTTATAATCGTAAATTACTTAGCACGTTTGTCTTTTGTTCATAGTATCTTATTTAATATTTATCTCAATTAGATGAGATAGATCATTGTTCCCATTTTACAGCTGAGAGCCATTAAGTAATTCACCCAACAGGGAGTTGAGAGCCAGGGCTCCCCCAGCTGTTTTTATGTGTGTTTTTTTTCGTTGTTTTTTTTTTCCATTGCATTATAAATGCCTCAAATTCACAAAAAATCCATGCTTGGCTCTCTACCTCATATTCCAGAATTGAATGTGGTAAACCTAGAACTTTTAGACTTAATTTAAAAATGGATCCGCAGTACCTCACCATGTACTTCCGCTTCTCACAGGACAGGTGCGAATTGATCCTTGGTTGAGCTGTAGTTTGCATTTGAGAGATTCTTCATTTTGGGCTGAGAGTGAGAAGTCCTTGTATTCCTTCTTCCTAGTTTCAAGGAAGTTTGCAGTATGCTGGTGGGATGCGACCATGAACAACTTTTAGTCTTTTGGTTTCATTAGGCATAATAGGACTAGGTAGATTAAGATGACCGATTTCATGCAAATGTGAAAAACAAGGAAAGGGATGGGGAAAGGAAGGGAAGAAGGAGTCTATGTGGAGTGATTTACAAAGGGCCCCGGTGATGTAGTGTCTTTCCCCTCCTACCGCAGGCTTAATTGTGCATCATTTCCTTAGTATGCAGTGCAGGGTGGCATGACCCTTGTGGCCCTTCAGGTAAATATGTGCAATGAGGAAATTAAGAGGCTGAAGACTTAAGCCCCGGTATGAATAAGGCTTTCACTTCTATGCACATTCCTTATTCTTCAAGGTGAATGGATGACTCAGGAGGTAATAATCATGAGAGTCTTCCTGGCCTGGCAGGGATTTTGTGGGTTTTTGTTGTCTGTTTACTGTGGCTCCCTGTGCTTTTATTTTCTCGCTGTTTACTCCAGCTGCACTGATATCCCTTGATTATTTCAATGACTATAACTTTGAGATTGACAATTGCCAAAGCCCCAAACGCTTATGAAGTCAGGTGTATTCAGGTAAAATGTTGGTTGATAAAAAGAGAGGTCAACATGATGTAACCAGAAAGGCAATGAACTCTGGATCACTCATTTAAACTGGTGACACAAACAGAGGATCCGCAGAGTTCGGTGCCCACAAGAGGCGATCTAGGTCCACTGCGTGTAACCCTCATGTCAGAAGGATCAGCAGCAAGGCCCGCCATTGGGAACTAAGGCCTATGGATAGATTGAAGCATGGACAAATTAAGATAATTAAGATACATTTTAGTGATGGTTCATCCCCCGGATTCTGTCATAGATATTTTCAGCTTGATGGTCTGGGACAGTGGATTGGACTTTCTCGGGAAATAAATCAACTCACAAACAGAGCTGCACTCTCTTATTTGTTGCCTAACAGTGTTTCCAAGAGTTGAACTGCCTTGGTAACAGTTGATTTGACTTTCTCAAGAAATAAGTTACTTTAGCTAAAAAGCAAACTGTAACTTCACCATCTCTTGTCTGGTGCTGAATGGTGTTTCCAAAAGATTATTTTCCTTCAGCATGCTATCAGAAGAGAGTAGGCCCCATTTTTAACAAAAAGATCCCTCTTTATTTTGCGAATTTTAGCCTCTTTAGACTTAATTCTTGTGCCTCAGATTCAGTACTTGCTCTGGAGAAACGTGATCCCAGGAATGCTGGCGATTTGCTCTTTTAAAATGGTGCTATGCTTTAGGTTTCTGTTCAAATCTAAGATTTCAGGAGAGTCAGTAACTGCAAATAATCTAAAAGGGGAAGAGTGAAGAATGCTTCTAACTTTCCTTTGAAATGAATAGCTTTGCCAGAGCAGCAGCTATTAGGAAAACAAAACACGACAAAGAAAAGCCGCTCCGCTCAGCACACAGAGGTAAATGTACTTACATCAGACTGAAAAATGAGGGCTGGGCTTTGAAAAGACATCCCTTCTGACTAGAGGGAAGCTTGTAATTTTGGCATGGCTGCAGCCCTCCTAAGCCCCTGAGAAATCCTGAAAAACATTGCAGAAAACTGTTCTTAATATTAATGGATATCTTCCGTGTGTGTGTGTGTGTGTGTGTGTGTGTGTGTGTGTGTAAGAAGAATGCCAGAGAGAGAAGGGGGAGAGAATGAGAGAAGAAGAAGAAGAAGAAAGGATTGCCCAAGATGAAGAACTACCAGGGACAATGTCAAATTTCTGAAAAATAATTTGCATCTGTCGTTTTCGAACCCTCAACTAATAGAGTATTTGTCAAGATGAAATTTTGAGGAATGCATGCCATGCAGACCCTTTCAGTTAGCCTTGCGATATCGTGGTCCTCTGAACAAGCAAACTCCTCCTAGGAGACTTTGTTGGCAGATATCAAGGCTCACTGTGATGATCTCAAATTATGGGCTTATCTGTTATATGACATCAGAGGTGAAAAAAGACTATGTGTTTCCCTGCGGCTCATCGTGGTGAGCGCCATATTATGTTGGAATATAGTGACCAATTTCAGGGGCACCAAAAGCAGGCAGCTCTGCCTCTTGGGAGGGGACTTTTCCTTTGCAGCTCAGCTCAGGAAACGTGGACATTTGTGTTTTCAAGACCACATACCACTGGGAAGGAAGCAGGGGTGGAGATGCGTGCTGAGATTAAGTGGGTCTGAGAATCTCTGTACTGTGTGCGTTCTGGGAACCCCTGAACTGTATGGAGCCCTCTTTCTGGCCTGCCTTTAGAATTTTCAAACTCAGGCTGCCAGTAACACAGATCCTTCCTAAGGATATATTTTTTTGCCCCACAAAATAAGGTACTGACGTCTCAGTTTGGGCAGGTGGACTTCAGTACAGCGTGCCAGACCAGCATGGCTCTGTCTTGTGTACGCCCGTGTCTCAGGAGACACGCGGGTCTGCTGCAGAGTCATCCACAGTCATACTTCTTCAGGGATACATAACTGTTCCCGAGCACGGTGAGGGGATTTAATAATTGTGGGAACCTGTTGTTAAAAAGCAACTTGAAGGTTGTTTCCAGGAAGGGGGCATTCACTCCTCCCAGCCCTGAGCCAGTCAGCTCAGGCCCCAGCCCGTACTGCCTTCAAGGACGCAAGGCCTGTCCAGTTCGACCTGTGGAGGGCTGTGCAGATAACACACAGAGAAGCCGAGTTCCTTTGCAGGATTGATGACGTGGGGAAAACCAGAAAAGTCACCCATTTGAAAAAGAGTGCCGTGGCTTGCGGCGGAGTTGGTAACTGGGAGCATGTTTTCCCAGACGTGCGCAGGCTCTGCAGCATTGTTGGCTAGTTAATGAGTGATCTCCCCGGCCTGCGCTGGCTGGGCCTGTTTTCCTGACTTAGGACTGACACTCTCAGTATAATCTTAATTCATTTCTAGTCCAGGCTGACTAAATCTTCTGGGTTGGCAAAGCGGAGTGTCAGGATTGCCATTGTTCTGTTTGCTCTGGATTTATATCTTCAGTTGAGGTTAAGTCACACATTTACATAAATCAACTCAGCACTAGACTCTGATACAAAATTGTTTAACAGGGAGAGAGAGAGAGAAAAAAAAAACCCACACCTAATTGCATTGCTTCCTGAGATTTGCTTTCATTTTATGTTAAACCTCAAAGGAATTATAAATTTAACAGGTTCTGTGTTACAATTAACTCTTCTGTGGGTTGTGCTTCTGTAAAACAGAAAAAAAACAAAAACCCCACACCATAATTTTATTTGCAAGAACTGGTTTTAGCTGTTGCTGCAAAGGGATGACCTTCCTGGAGGGAGAATGCAAAATGTAGCTGGCTGATGGCATTTAACAAAACATTTCATATGCTTTTAAAGAAAGAGTTGTGTTTTCTGCTTGGGAGCAGAAGGGTTCCAAAAATAATAAAACAGTTCCTTCAATAATAAAGATATTGCAGAAAGGTGAGGGGGCTTTACATTTATAGTTGTCAATATTTAAGAGATTTAAAAAATAATAGTGATTTATTGTGATTCATGCAAATATCTTTACAATTTATTTCTTTTAATATAGTGGCGAGGAAAAATGTCATGGCAATATTTTGGATGGTTCACCATCGATTAATTTATGATCTATTTAAAATCATTTTACTTTTATTAACATTTACATGTGTCTATTTCTATCTCACTTTCAAAAAAAATCTAAAGTTTTAGAAAAAGATGCTTTAAAATAGATGTTATTGTTGCAAGTGCCATAAATATATGGAAAGAATAAGAGATTATTAGCTACTGCAAGTTTATTGGAAACATGTAATGAAAACTTGCTACTTCCAATACAAGGAAATACTAGCAAAACAGCAATGACTGTGTAATATAATGTTGAACGTCTGACTTTTAAATGTAATTATTTTATGGCTAGCTAATGAAATTTACCTCTTAACACACTAGCCTTCTGCACTCATAAAACTAGGAAATGCTACTTAACTTCATGACAAGTTTTTGTTGCCATGAATGTGTTTTCTTACTGGAGTTATTATTATCGCTCAGATATTCTTTTGTACGTCGGGGGAAAGGTCCTCTGTCCTGGGTCTTTGTGAGTACACGTGAGATGGGCCCCATGACATGGGTCACGTTCACTATGGGCAGCACAGTTTCCTCTGCAGGACGGCTTTGTGTGGCTTTTTAGTTTGTTTAAAGAAGTAATTACTGACTCTTGAAGTGTTTTCCTTGAGGTTCCGGATCCCCTCACTCTATCTCATTTTGCTTCGTTTAACAACAGTGCGGCCGTCCGGTCACTCCCCATTCTTCTCCGTTTGCTGGGAAAGATCGGATCCATATTTTCTGACTCTGAAAGGTGGAAGCATGTGTTTCGTCCAGCTGAGTCTCTTGCTCTGATTTTTTTTTCCTGGTCCTAATACATGTTTATTCCTACATGTGACAAATCTGCAGTCGTGTTTTCTTTCTGAGTTATAATGACTCAGATGTCATAATTAATTTGATGAGCAGGTGGGGTTATTAGCCTTGTGCTTCACTTGCTAATAGCTGTACAGTTTTTCTAAAGTACTCTTTCAACTAAGGAGGCATTTCTTCACATAGAATAAACAGTATAGCACAAAAGCCTCAGTTAGATAACTATCCGTGGGCTTGAAAAGCTGCCAAGCAGATGTTGTTATTGGAGCTGGCCCAGGCGAGATTGGGCAAGGCAGATGCTCGCAGGGAGGGGAGAGGGGAGGAGAAGGGGGAGGAGATGGAAGAGAGCAGAGGTTGTGGGGGGAGAGAGGGAGGTCCTCCAGGACTCTCTGCTGCTTTCTTTGCAGGGGTTGGGCCAGATTTTGTTGGGGTGGGAGTTGCCTTCTCTGTGAGCCATCTCCATGGTTATGGCCTCTGGTTGGTCCCTTGAAATGTATACATAAATGAGGATGGGGAGGGGGTGGAGGGGACCCTCGCTCCATATCCACATGGGAACGAATCTGAGTGTTCATCCCGCGGTCTGAGACTTCTGGTTTGCATTAGGGCGGCTGTGTGCAATTTTTGAAGGGCCTACGGAGACTCTGCTTCATACCTACTCACATATGTAATGGACATGACGGCCCTGACATTTACCAGAACTCAGAGGTTCTGCTTTATTGCTATAAATTAGGTTGTGCAAATTTAAGACAAAATGCTGTTTTGTTTCCTGTCACCTCACTATATAATTTTTTCCCCGAGCATTCCCCACTCTTTATTAAAATGTTGCAAAGGAACAGCATACTTTTAAAAATGAAAATCCATCCTGGAATAGGTCATCTTTGAATAAGGTAAACATGTGGAAGGTTTCATCTCAGCTGATCTCCTTTCTGTCCTCTGCCTTTTGTGTGTGTGTGTGTGTGTGTGTGTGTGTGTGTGTGTGTGAGAGAGAGAGAGATCTAAGGCTTTTTAAAGCTCATCTCTCACTCCCCTTCAGTAGATTAAATTCTGTAATCTCATTTTTCTTTGAGCTGATCTCAAGCCAATGGTCTGGGGATTTTATAGCCAAGGGATAATTTTTGATAATGGGCTATTAAAACACTTGCAACTCCTATCCTGTCTTTCAAATTAGTGTGCGCACAGATTGTCTTTCTGGGGAAAAAAGTCTTTCCCTGGGCAATAAGCAAATGATTATGTGTCGCAAGCAGCGTAAAAGCCTCCTGTAATGCTTATACGAAACACATAGGTAACGAATCCATGATAAATAGCAATGGGAACTGTGCAGTGCAGGAGTTTTGTTTTATCCTTGGGAGAAAAAGTCTTGTTTTTGCTTATCCAGACAGATTTAGTGTGTTCCGACAACAGGGTCATTTAACAGTTTCCTTAACGATGGAAGTACAGTGGCTTGAGGCAGCTGTGTAAGGTCACGTAACTTTAATTGTTGTTTATAGCATGCTTATTAATAGGCTAAAACGAATATCTCGCTGAACAGAGGTCAGGTAGCACCTGTATAAATAATGAACCTGCCCTTCCAAAATATGTAATGTAAAATGAATATACACAGCTTGCCACTTGGTGTTTATATTCAGTTCAACTTCCTCTCCTTTCTTTAGTTTTCGGAGGTGTGATTCAAGTAAAAATGACGAGTTCTCCGGAGGCAAACAAATTTGTTCTCCAATAGTCTGTTTTAGTGCGACGGAGATTTTGTTAGCATAGGATGAAAGCCAATAGCCTCAGATTAAAGGGGAGATCTGATTCTGTGTCTTAATTATTTTTCACCAGAAAAAAAAAATGTGGACAGATAGGCATATGTAATATGCAGCACCGATTGCAAAACCTGTGTGACGGGAATTGTGCTGAGGGTTGGCATGAATGCCTTTCTCCTTCATGTGTAAAATGAGGCTTCAGACATATCACATGTGTGAAATGCGTTGCTGCAATGTGTGCAGATGGTAAGAACACATACGTACGTCTCAATACCATTCTCTTAGCCTGTATGCTTTGTCGCTCAATAGCCTGACAGATGCATATGCACGGACTCATTCAGTGCCCTCTCTGTTGATCGGTAGTACTTTGGGAAATGCTGTTGTAATTTAGCAAACTGAATCTTGGTGGGGGAGCAGTACTGAAAGTAATGAAGAAATGGCGCAATTATAGTTCTGAACCTTGTACTCAGAGTTATAAGACTTCCTTCAAACTGAGGTTTCAGTGTTCTTTAAAGTTAGGAAAGAGAAAAAATAGTTTCCTACTTGATGTAGAATTTGAAAAAAATTCATATTTTTTTTTTATCAGTAAGTGCTGATGAAAAAGTCTCTGAATCATTTTCAGTCTGCACAGAATGATATGGCGTTCTATGTGAAGTCAGGTTAAAAAGTAAAAGGTCACTCTATGGGCAGAGTCTCTAAGAATGTTTTAAATATAGTAGGGCACTTCATAACATGAGTCGTTGTCAGGCAAAAACATGTATTTGTATGTTGGAACTTAAATAATGTTCCTGCAACAGAAGGGCTACCTGCAACAATTTGTAATATAACATTGTAAGGTCCTAAAGAGGACCTAACACTAGCTCTTGTCTAGTGCACAGTTATGCTGTACCTACGCCTTCAACGTATAAAACTGGAATCCAGGGCAACCACCATCAGTGTCTCTTTAGTTCTTCTAATCATGCAGACGTGCAATTCAGTGAACATTTATTTAGTGCAGTGATGGCGAACCTATGACACGTGTGTCAGAGGTGACACGTGAACTCATTTTTTTGGTTGATTTTTCTTTGTTAAATGGCATTTAAATATATAAAATAAATATCAAAAATATAACTCTTTGTTTTACTATGGTTGCAAATATCAAAAAATTTCTATATGTGACATGGCACCAAGGTTAAGTTAGGGTTTTTCAAAATGCTGACACACTGAGCTCAAAAGGTTCGCCATCACTGATTTAGTGCCTACTCTGTGACTAGCAATGTCCTCAAGTACTGGTCCTTGCTCTCAAGGAGTTTGTCATCTAATCTAGTAATGGAAACAAACTTAGAACTGTTTTATACATCATATAAAACAGATGGTAGAAGATGCCGAAAAGATAGATAAAAAGTGCTGTTGGAGTGTGGAGGGGATTCAGTAATTCACGAAAATCCAAACAAGGCACATGTGACTCAAGAAATGAGTTTGAAAGATGAGGCCAGTGTCCTCGACAAGAATGTGAGGAGTGGGGGTCCTGGAGGCTGGGAATAGCACAAGGAAAGGTAAGCCCTTGGGAATGAGTAGGGCATATTGGTGGGTGGGGAGTCGGAAGCGATTGGGGGTTGGGAGGTGTGTTTTAGCTGGTGTGGGGGGAGTGAGGAGGTTTGTAAGAGATTAGGCTGAAGATTAGGGCTGCTCGGGGCTTCAGCTGCCAAGATAAAGAATTTCCAGTGGGTAACTCATCAAATGTTTGAGCATTGACAACTCTGACAGCAAAATGGAGGAAGGATTGGAGAAGGGAGAAAACGGAGTCAGGGAAGGAGGGCATTTTAAGCCCAGCTTTCAAATTTTCATGTAAAATATTATTGTTGGCCGAAGCCGGTTTGGCTCAGTGGATAGAGCGTCGGCCTGCGGACTGAAAGGTCCCAGGTTCGATTCCGGTCAAGGGCATGTACCTGGGTTGCGGGCACATCCCCAGTGGGAGATGTGCGGGAGGCAGCTGACCGATGTTTCTCTCCCATCGATGTTTCTATCTATCTCTCTCCCTTCCTCTCTGTAAAAAATCAATAAAATATATTTTAAAAAAATATTATTGTTGTCCACCTGAAACTAATACAAAATTGGATTGAATATAAACTGTAGTTGAAAAACAAAACAAAAGATTAATGATCCAACTTTAGGAGGGCTTCACTGTAAATGAAATATTTAAGAAATATTTTATATATAAAAGATCCATATGCAGAAGATCTTAGTTCACAAAAACTACTTTTCTCCATTGTTACTTAGTGTCCCTCATTCAATTCTCCAGGCGACAGATTTCTTGGCATGCTTCTTTTCATCCTACGATGAAAATTTTTAATGAATCTAGTTTTCTTCTTTCCTCTGTAAGCTAGGAAGCTCAGAGATTGAAATTTGTGTTCATTGGTCTGTTTTTCTCTGTTTGGATTCTATGATAGCATCTTAACTATGCCCTGTCTGGATTTTGTGTTTCCATTAGTGAATTATTGCAGCTTTCTATTAGGCAAAGTGTCAAGTCATTTATTTGTAATAATAAATCAATAAAAAAATCAGTCTTCAAATTTGATGCTTAAGATTTGACTGAGAAGAGAGATGATAGGAATGGACAGATTCTGGAGATACTGAGAAAAGAGAACTTGGGGATGGATGGACAGGAAGGGTAAGGAGCGGGAGGGGAGGATGACTTCACCACTGAGTGAGTGTTGAGGCTGCTCACCAATACGGGCAATGCAAGTAGAAGAGCACTGAAGAGAGAATAGACTTGGATTTTAAACAACTCGTGGTTCCATGCTGCTGAAACGACTGACAGTCAATTAAAAAAAGGATGCTTAGAGCTCAAGAGCAAGGTTATGATGAGAAACACAGATTTGGGTGTAATGGAAGGTTTGGAAGAATATGGCGCTGTCCAGGGAGGGATTGTTTGTAGAGAGGATCTGAGAGCTTCAGATGGATCCCGGAGGGAGGTCTACAGTGAGTGGGTACCGGAGAGGAGCTCACATCTTCCAGCCCTCGGACCTCTGTACACTGTCATCACACATCTTCCGTCCTCCTGCCGAATGGTTTTGCTTCTTCCTTCTGGGCCCATCTGAGACATGTATTGCAGTAACTTGACCCCCTCGCACCCCCTTATCTGAGGTGGTTGCTTCTCCTACGGGCTCTTTCCTATTGTAGGATTTACCATGTAGTGTTGGAATTGCTCATTTAATTCTTCCCCCACTGCGTTGTAAACTACTCGATAACAAATGTATCTGTAGCATCTAGCTCAGTGCCTGCTCCATTGCTGGGGATAGGGATGGACAGATTCTGGAGATACTGAGAAAAGAGAACTTGGTGTGAACTAGAAGGAATCATCCTAAAAGTGAGAGAAATGCCATCCCAAAGATGTCAGGGGAAGAACGGAGGAGTATCTAAAGAGAGGGACACATAGTCAACACAGTGGTGTTCATAGTATACCCCCCTGTGTTAGTCTGCTTGAGCTACCATAACAAAATACCAGAGACTGGTGGCTTAAACAACAGGAATTTATTTCTCACAGTTCTGGGAGCTGGGAGGTCCAAGATCAAGGTGTCAGCAAGGTAGGTTTCATTCTGAAGCATCTTCTTTTGACTTTCAGAGGGCTGCCTTCTCACTGCATCTTCACATGGCAGAGAGAGAGCAAGTAAGATTTTGATTGTATCCTCTGAAAAGAACACTAATCCTATTGGATCAGGGCCCCACCTTTATTTCCTAATTTAATTTTAATAACCTCCATAGAGGCCCTATCTCCAAATATAATCACTTCAGGGGTTGGGCCTTCAACATATGAATTTTTGGAGGTCAGGGTGGGACACAAACATTAAGTCCGAAACGCCTCTTTATAGCTGGACACTATGGTTTGTATGTAGATAGATAATTTTAGTTGCAGATATGATATACTAGTAATGTCCAATCCACAGTGGAAAACATCTACCTTTTCTCTGAATCCTAATCCAAAGAATGTTGCTGGGATCCAGATCTCCCTGGCTGGTATCAATTAATTTTAATTCTCACAACTGAGCTTCTCCTGTTGTTCACTAAATGTTTTTTTATTTTTTATTTTTTATCTATTTATTTATTTTTATTCACTTAACACTATCGATAGTGATTGAACGTGCTTAGGCTGAAGCTTGAAAGGGATTTTCAATTTCATGAGTAGAAGGTTGTCAGGCACAGGAATGCATTAGGGAGGGAATTATGGAGACTGATTTATCTTTAAATTAGATTAGATGGTTATCCGCTTAGGTTGCTGTAGGTGTGGCTTTGCCTTAGGTGGGGGAGCGCCCAGATTTCCTTTCAAGTTTCTAATTGGCCCTAACATTCTCTGCTTAGAATTTTAAAATTCACATTTTCAGGACTGTTTGAAATTCTTTCTTCTCTATCTCCTAGAAATAGTTTGTTGAAAATAAGATAGATTCAGGAAAGAGTATCTGTATAATGTTGTAGGAGGAGACGTAGCAGAGCAGAGACTTTAGATAATTAATGAAAATATTTGTCTTATTATATAATGAATAATCCTTAAACATGAAAACTCATTATTAATTATTTTTACTTTCCTGAAGAAACCTCAGTGATAGGTCTTTTTCTCTTAGCAGAGACCATAGGGAGTCCTCTGGTCTTTCTATTTTGATGATATTATTTAACCTCTTTTAATCATCTTCTTTATTCTTAGAACATTATTTATTGGGCATATACTTTTGAATTAAAAAAAAATGACCTAAGTATAAAAATAACCTGCTAAGTTTTAAGAATGGTGGTTGCCTGGGCTGATGGAAAAGGCAGGAGTGTGGAATGAACTACCTCTCCTAGTAGCAGAGAGGGAGGAAAAAAAGAATTTGATATAAAAAATATAATATGTATCTAGCCATAGTAGGAATATTTATTTGCTTCTCTTTTTTTGGTCAGTTGTAAGTGAGCACTTCTATATTTCTATAATGTTCATTGGGAAATTTGTCTCCCTAAGGCCGGAAGTCTGGGCCAGAGGCAGAACCTTTGAAGTTTGTCTCCTTTCTTCCTTTGTACATTAAAATAAATCAAAACAAAACTGTAATCCTTTATTATATTTGACAGCCGTGGAGTATTGCTCCACCTTATGTTAGCAAAACCACTCTTTCTCACTTGAACTGGGAGTTTTTTTAGGGTTGTTTTTATCTTTTTGGGGGGGACATATAGATATGACACAGGGGCAGTCCTAGAGAAGAATGAATAACTGCTAAACCCCGAGCGCAGACTATTTTGGGTTCATAGATTTTACCATTTGCTTTCCCTGTTACAGAACAGGCTGGTCCATGTGTTTGGGGCTCAATTTCCCTCTTGCTGTCCCTAAGCTCTTTAGTCCTGAACTTGATAGTGTAGGCCCATAATTGTTCTTTATAATAAACACATAACACAAATTCTTTGGGTGATTTGAGCTGTAGATGGGAGGAGTCTGGGTGGCTAACCTGGGAATGGTCATGCAGGCCCTGCCGAGGGCACCAGCGAAGAATTCCGCGTGGCGAAGGGGTTTGACCCAGGCCATTGGAAAAGCTGCACCCCGCTTCCTCCCTTCCCCCCACCTTTTGGAAATGAGCTTGTTTTTATATTTTATTTATTTATTTATTTATTATTTTTTAAAAATATATTTTATTGATTTTTTTATAGAGAGGAAGGGAGAGGGATAGAGAGTTAGAAACATCGATGAGAGAGAAACATCGATCAGCTGCCTCCTGCACACCCCCTACTGGGAATGTGCCCGCAACCAAGGTACATGCCCTTGACCGGAATCGAATCTGGGACCCTTCAGTCCACGGGCCGACGCTCTATCCACTGAGCCAAACCAGTTAGGGCTTGTTTTTATATTTTAAATGTGGTCTTTTTTTCCAGACAAATACAACTAGAGAAAGTGTCTTCCCGTTCAGGTCCGTGCTTAATGTTGTCAGAGCAACGGAGAATGCTGAAAGGGGAAGTCTGGAAGAGGTCTTTATTTCCTTCCCCGTGGAAAACATGGTGGACAAGAACTGATGGTAATCATTCCTTCATGCACGTCCCTGAGTTTGCAGCTTTTGTGAAACAAACCCCCTCATGCCATTAAAAATAACGTTACAACATCCACCTTGAAATAATATATTAAAGAGAAAAACACCTTGTTTCACAGTAGTTTATTTTAGAGGCTGTACAAATAACAAAACCATGTTGTAGGCTAAAGCAAAAAGCCACAGCAACACGCCCTATCAGCACTTTCCTTTGGGGGAAACGGACCAGATGTTGAAACAATACCGTGGGCTCCGTGCACCCGCAGCACGCGGAGACCTTGGGAAAGAAGTCGTGTCTGCACCCCTAGTGTTTCACAGTTTCAGACCCCTGACCTAGAAACTCTTTAAACAGATGTTTAGTTCAAGGGATTTATGTCGACATTGAATTTTTTTTTTCCCCCTTTGGAAATGGCTGCCTCTAAAATTGGAGCTTTTTACTGGAAAAAGTACCAGGAAACAACTGAACAACTTCCTAGTTTCATGTTGAAACTGTTCTGGTGAAGTAGGAACCAAACAAACAACTGCCTCATTCACTGTTCTGGTGAAGTAGGAACCAAACAAACAACTGCCTCATTCACCGTTTCTGTTCATGTGTATGAATATTTTGTGCCGCCCCCCCCCCCCCCAATCACTGCATGGGGAGGGTGGGTTTTCCTCAGTTAAGAGTTTACTACAGGAACCCTGGCTGGGTGGCTCCATTGGTTGGGTGTCGTCTCATACGCCAAAAGGTTGCCATTACAGCCCTGGCCAGGGAGCAGGCAAAAGGCAGCCCATCGATGTTTCTCTCTTTCTCTATCTCAAATCAATAAAACATATCCTGGGGTAAGGATTAAAAAAAATAAAAGACAGAGTTTAGTAAAAGAGAGAAGATAGCAAGAGACCCTGATAGAACATGAACCCGCATAAATTGTGGCTCCTCTTCCTTTCTTCCTCTAACCCTCTTTCCCCTCCTCTTCATCCCCTCCTTCCCTTCCAAACCGTATTCTGCTCCTTCTCCCAGAAATGGTGCTGCCCAAGTGTGATCCTGGTGTGCGGAGTTCATTCCACAATTGGGGTCAGTCAGACAGGATGCCTTGCATCATAGCTGCCTGTATGAAAGTGTTTATTTCATATCTGAAATGTTTTCATGTGCGTTCGCTCTGCTTTGACTTGCAGAAGGAGAAAGAAAGTAGTTTTACTGGAGGCAAAACAGCCACCTGTGAAAACTAATTGCGTAGGTAGAGGTTTGATGGTATCTCTGGGAGGGATCCTGCAGGAAGAAAGTAAATGTTCTTCATCTACGAGGAAATCACCTCTGTACCAAACTGACCCTCCTCATCAAAATCAGGATTGAAATGTCATCCCATCACATCGGTGGCCTGTGCTTAAGAGGTCGGGGTGGAGAGGGAGGCAAGAGGGAGGATCCCCAAGAAGGCAGGCGCAGTTCATCTCGGTGAACTGTGTAGATAACGTGAAAAATGACAAACACGATAGAGTCAACTGAACTGCCTCGCTCAGGGCTGACATGTGATATGAATGTTCTCTAGTTACAACAGAAGTTAGAGACGTAGCTGCTTTTGAGTTCCTTCTTTCTTCCCCTTCATCAAGTTTTTCTTTTCAGTCTTAAAATCTTCTGTCTTTTTCCCCCAACCCCCTTCTTTCTTTTCTTTCTGTGATACCATCAATCTAGTGTACCTAAGTATTCGTTTAAAAGGCCAAGCTGCATGATGATGGGAAGGCAGGACTCAATGATGCAGGCTACCCTTTGTCACCATCTGTATAGCTCTCTGAATGGATTGCCCACAAGTGCAGAAAGAGCAGGTCCACGGGGGCCGTGCTGGGTACCCACAAATAAGCCTGTTGCCTCTGCCTGACTCTGATGTAGAAGACAGATCTGTGATCGATCTTCCAGATGGCAAGAGCTGCGCTAACTGACCTGCACAGTTCTGCACTTCGCTGGTCATTCCAGGCAGAAATCAGTTAGAGTCTCAGTGTTCGATTTGCTCAGCGAACACACCTACGTGTTGCCTTCGTTGCGCAGCCAGAGAGGTTTGAAGCATGTATCTGCATGCTAGTGACTTTTCTAAATGGCTGTCTTCCATGGAAAATCAAAACTCTAGAGAGGAGGCGAGGGTTCCTAGTATTTCAAGCACCGTGAGATTGAGGGAGATTTGGGGGAAAAGTTAGATGATACAGCAGCCCAATAAAAGTCTTTAGAGCGTGACAAAGGGGTATTACAAAAACTACGTACACTGAGTAAGAACATGCAATCAAGGGACATTTACACAATTTTAAAAGGAAGCAGTTTTCTTTGGAGGACTGTGGACACATTTCTTAATGTCCGGGGTGGTTGTCGTCACACTCAAATGGGCCCTCGGTGCACCCCCACAGATGCTGAGTCACCCAGGGGGTGCATGCGGCAGAGGGTCCGTGCCTGAGGAGACCGAGGGGTGGCTCTCTGGAGGCCCCGTGGCCTTTAATTTTCTCTGTCTGGAAAGTAACTGGATCCATATCTCTGAAGTCCATGGGGCCTCACTTATCTCAATGCACTTTGGCTCCTCTCTATCTTTCCTCTTCCGCAGGGTCTTGTAGGTTCTCCAGGATCCAGCAGTTCTATCCTGCACCTGCTAATAAAGATCTCCTTCCAGAGCCTCCTGCTTTAAACTACCATCGAAGGCTGTTCTAGGAGAGCTAACCTCGAAGGACTGTGACTCTCTCTGGATCTGGAGGCTATATTGGATGCCTAGCTCTCAAATTCAACCCCCGTTGACCACAATACCTGGTTTTCATCAATACCATTCAGACGGAACACGCTTCCAACCTTAATATATCACAGTGCCCCTGAGGTCCTCTTTCTAAGCCAGTGGGTCTGCATTAGTGGGAGAAATTTCTCCATGATGTGTAGTATTTTGCTCAGGTGCCATCCACAATCACGTCTAGTTTCTTTCCACGATGCCGAGGAACTTAGACCATTTGGGTATATAGTACATTTGCCTGAGGATGCTCTTGAGATTTTAAACCTACAGGTCGCCCTTTGAAATCGAATTTCCTCCCTAGGCATCTGTATTTGGCTAAGAACCACCACTTCCGTAGGCCTCTTTCACTTCCATCACCATCCCAAGTAATTGGCTTTTCTTTCAGTGGCTTTTTATTTTTTAAACAAAGAAACAGTGTTATCACTTCACGAGCTTTATATGTAACAATGAACAGAAAGAGAACAGCAGAGTCACTCTGAGATGCGGCTGTTGGGCTGTTGAATAGTTGGCGGGGTTCACACAATACCTGTGATTCCCTGCAGCCTTGCATGCCTGCGATTCAAATCTGTCCTCAGCAGAACTGCAGATTTCATTAGAGAACTCTTCCTCCCTCCTTATAGGACTTTTATGAATATTTCATGGACCATAGAGCGAGGTTTGGGGAAACACTGGTGTTCTGTATGAGTCCCCGAATGAAGGCAGTTAGATCCTAGAAAGAAGTTGTGAAAAGGGGCATGGAAACCGTGTTTGTAAATCCTGAGGCTCCTTTTCAAGTTGAGCAAGTGTGTGTGTTTGTGTGAATGTGAGTGTATTCATGTGTTTGTGTCTGTAATCTTTGTAATGTTTCCGTGAGATATGCTTTAAAATGGAATGACATCCTTACTACCCTGATTTATGAAACCGTAGTGTAAAGCTTTTCTTTTTGGTTAATCCTCACATGAGGATATTTTTTCCATTAATTTTTAAGAGAGAGTGGAAGGGAGGGAGGGAGGAGAGAGAGAGAGAGAAACATCGATGTAAGAGAGACACATGGACTGGTTGCCTCTGCACATGCCCTACAGGAGGCGGGGAGCAAACCCACAGCCGAGGTAGGTGCCCTTGACGGGGAATCGAACCTGAGACCCTTCAGTGTGCAGCTGACACTCTAACCACTGAGCAACATCAGCCAGGGCCATCGTGTAAAATTTGTTTAAAAAAAAAACGTTTAGGAAAATGTAATAGAAAAGTAAACAGCTAAATAATGGGAATGTTTTCTCAAAGTAGTTTCCTAATTCATGTTGAATGTTCAGCACAATCTCATTTGACATGGTTTCTCCATCCAGGGCAAACTCAAGAATATACCGCTGCTAGTAGCCACAGAAAGAGAAATCACAGGGGAGATAGGAGCAACACCTCATCTGTCTTTATCCAAGAAATATGGGCTAGTTTTGTGCCACCTCGTTGCCCCGTGGCAGAAGAGGGCCCTGGCTAGGGGAGCCATTCTGCACAGGCAGCTCAGGGCCATGTACCCCACATGTGTGGAATGTTCTCAGACACTTACACAACCTGTTCTCACCCACCCCGCTAGCTCTTTGACTGGGAGGGCTGAATTATTCAGCATCACCCTGAAAGCACTGTGGCCTTACTAATAAGCATCCATGCTTACTGTTGGTTAAATGGCAGGTTGGAATCCATTGCCCTGTTAGAGCAGTGATAAAAGTAGTAGATCTGAATGAAGGGTCTCCGTAATGGTAAGCAGTACCTTTGCTTCCCTTGAATTTACATCCTAAAGTGAGTCATCAAAGAGGTTCGTTTACAGCTTACTATGTCCATAAAGGAACACTCGAGATGCTTGACAGCAGCCACTGCCACTAAAGACATAAATGGAGGAAAAAAAAAAAAAGGCCCACACTGTTCACTTTAGTAAATTGCATTATTTTAACAAAATCTAATTATAGGAGATACTGACATAATGCTCTTAAAAAAACGTGTCCCTTAAAAACGCTTATCTTTCTTGAGCACAGCAACAAATAATTCTGCCTGCGTGTATTAATAAATCCAAAGACAAAGACATCGTAGACGGTACACCGTAGACGTCATTCCTGGAATTATCTCTTTGTTACTGAAAGATTTTTGAGGTTTTCTTCTTTGTTTATTCAGGACCGAGAGTGGCACTTGGGGAATTCGCAGTCTGACATCCAGCTTGCCGGAGAGCCACCTCCAGCCTCTGACAGCTTTTTGCATCTGTGCAGTAACTGGAATAAGGCACAGCAGTCACCTCTTGCTCATCACGTTCTGGGACTGAACTCAGTTAGATAGCCATAGCATTCCGTTTCATGTTCACAGTAACCTCGCTTTTATTCCCATTTTACAGCTGAGGAGCCTGAGGCTCCGTGCTTCACTGACTTGCCTGCCCAAGGCAGTCTGGCTTGAGAGCCCTCGGTGCTAAACCAGGAGGTCATAGCGCCTCGTATGTGAAAGTGACCCAGTCTCTGTGATTCGTTGGGCCCTTCCACCAGGTGCTCCTGCTTCTAGGCCACGGAAAGGCAGCTTGACTCTCTCACTTCTGCTCAGTTCTGATGGGGCAGAGCCGACTCTCATCAGAACAGGGGTGTGTGCAAACCCAGGTCAAACCAAGCCAGGGCGCCTTAGTTCCTGGCTCTATGGAGAAGGCCAGGGTTTGGAAATGAACAGCCTGAGAATGCTGTGCTCTCTCCTCAGGTTTGGAAGAGGGCCTCTGGAGCAGTGTCGGAGGGAATCACCCTGTACGCAGGCCCTTGTTACTCTTGTCACCCAGTTGGTCTTGTCCCCTTGGGTTCAATTTTATGAGCTCACGGTGATAAGGTCACCTCGATTCTCATGATTCTGAAACTGTGGCTGCCAAGAAGGCTAGTGGTTCTGAGATGTGTGAATGGTGTGGCATATTCTCTTTCTTTTTGGGAGTTAGTGGACTGGAGACAGGAATATTAATATTATATTTTACCCTTCCTCCCTCCCTCCCTCCCTCCCTTCCTCCCTTATTTCTTGTTGTTTTTCTTTCCTTCCTGATTTTTCTTCTATCTCATTTTCCTTAATGTATTTTCTTTAAAAAAATATATATCTTAAGCTATAAAGACAGGACCAAAGAAAAACCCATAGAAAATGTCCCTAAATTATAAATACATTATTGGGGGGGGGGCAATAAAAAAGTGAACAACTTTTTATTGTTGACACTATTGCAGATGTACCTCATTTTCATTTTCTTTATGTATTTTCTTCTTAATTTACAGTGATGAAGTTGGTAATGTAGACTAAAGAAAAAATTTCTTAGGGAGGGAAATTCTCTAGTTAAATTTTTAGGAAAATGTACTTATTTCTAATATGCAGAATGGGTATGTGGTTAATAAATTTTTAGGGGGCACATTTTTCCCCCCTTGCAACTGCATTTTGGTATGAGATGAAAACTGATATTATTAACTACGACAGGGAATTCTGTAAGAACTGTCACCCTCAAATTCAACCTCTCTGGAGTTTGATATATATATATTTAGGGCAGTGGTTCTCAACCTTGGCTGCACATTAAAATCACCTGGGAATATTTTTAAAATCCTGATTTCTGGGCCTCATCATTAGTAACAAAGAAACAGAATTTCTGGAGGATGAGGCCCAGAAATCAGGATTTAAAAAAGATTCCCTGGTGATTCTAATGTGCAGCCAAGGTTGAGAACCACTGGTTTAGGGCCTCTGGGAAAAGGTGGTAACAGATTACCTTCCTAACTTTAAAGATGGTAACAGATTACTCTCCTGACATCCTTTAAAAGATAACAAAAATTATGATTCACTTTTATTGATGAGATAGCCAGAGTGTGTAGAAGTTTCACAGTTATTTAAAATTACCCTTAAACAACCCAACTCAGAGAGGAGGTTTAGTATGTTTTGTAGAACACTTAATTGATAATGAGCTTGTCATTTATGACAAATGATCAAACAAAAGTCTGACTGCCTTTCCAAAAATCTTACTGCCATTCTGACAATAGCCATATGGTGGTAGGTACCATTATTAGCTTCACTTTACACCGAGTGAAGGGACTTTCCAAGAGTCAGGAGAGAAGGAAAGGGACTTTCCAGGAGTAAAGGGAAAAGAAAGTACTCTTCAAGATCATACAGCTAAGAAGTGGTGGATTTAGACCAGGTACTTGGGTTCCAGAACCTGTGTAGCTCATTGCTGCTATATAAGCATGGATGGGGGTGGGGGCTGGAGGGTAGGGGGTGGATAAAGGGCCCCTGGAATCTGGAGTTAACTTGAACAGGACAGACTGAACGCAAGGTTTTGGACAGGCAGTCAGACTGTATACATATACAGAACTCCAACCAAGCAACATTAAAAAATGCAAAACAGTCCTTATTGCAGGAAAAGACAAATGATTCTGCTTTTGGTGAGACATTAAAAAGCATGAGATAATTAAATTATTGATCTTAGATACCCGTGTGTTATTAGAATCACTGGCATTATAGCAGATGAGCTTTGGGATAGTGGAGGCCTTTGCGCGGCTAGTAGAGAACCAATGCGCTGGAGGACTGTAACATAAATTACCTCATGGTTCACTTCAAATCAGCAAACAGTTATTGAGTGCAAATCCCCAAAGACCAAGTCTCCATGCTTATGTGCTTATGTCTGATGGAGGAGATAAGATCTGTAAGTAATGCAAGGCTGTATCAGGTTGGTCTTCAAGAAAAGTATAAATATGGAGCTACTGAGATGCAGTAGAGGGGCTCACAGCTGGTTGTGGGGGAGGAGGGAGCATCTTATGGAGAAGTGGCATTAAAAAATATATATATATATATGTGTGTGTATATATATATATATATATATATATATATATATATATATGTATATATATATATTATTGATTTCTGAGAGGAAGAGAGAGGGAGAGAGAGATAGAAACATCGATGATGAGAGAGCACCACTGATTGGCCGCCTCCTGCACACCCCCCACTGGGGATCAAGCCTGCAACCCAGGCATGTACCCTGACCTGGAATCAAATGATGACTTCCCGATTCATAAGTTGATGCTCAATCACTGAACCATGTCGGTCCATTGGAGAAAACTATCACACCTGATTTCGACAACATTGCCTTTGAAGTTGTTGCCAATCTGCTTAAACTCTTTTTATGGATGGAATGAATGAAAATTATAATTACTGATGTAAAAATAATTTTTGGGGGGTCTGCTTTTCTTCCTAAGAATATTCCTTCCTTTCCTTTCTGTCTTCCTCCCATCCATCCATTCATCCCTCTCCAGTCTTTTTACTACGTATATAATTTCCTTGACAGATTGACTTCTACTTGAAAAAGTTTGCCTGATTTTAATACAGGTGATTGTCTTAAGTACACTCTTTAGCTGCAAAGAGAAGGAAAGGCCATTGTTCCCTAACAACAAAACTCTGGCAGAGAAGGACATGTGAAGCTACATCAATAAACCTTAAGACAGCTTGTTTTCATAATCTTGTTCTCAGTCACTTTTCCCAGAGACTTCCCCAGGGCAATATTTAGTAAGAATGTAACCAGTAGTGAATAATACAGAATTCACTCACTCATTCATTTATCACACATGTACTGTCTTTTAGGCTAATAGTATGGTAATGGAATTATTACATTTCTCTATTTTTCTTTTGCATATTAAATGTGAAACAGTTTCTGTTTTCTTTTAAAAATGTAAATGTTTAAAAATCATAATAATTCTCATATTTACTACACATTCTTTCTCAGGAGTTAAAACTTTCCTATTTTTTCTTTTTTATCCTCCCTGGAAGATATTTTTCCATTGATTTTTAGAGAGAGTGGAAGAGAGAGGAAAGACAGAGAGAAATATCGATGTGAGAGAAACACATTGATTGGTTTCCTCATGCACACGCCCACACCAGGGCCTGGGCTGGGG
Organism: Myotis lucifugus; assembly: GCF_000147115.1. NCBI lineage: Eukaryota > Metazoa > Chordata > Mammalia > Chiroptera > Vespertilionidae > Myotis > Myotis lucifugus. The sequence continues at coordinate 734,484 of NW_005871127.1, forward strand.
AGGAGCCTATAACCGAGGTATGTGCCCTTGATCTGAATAGAACCCAGGACCCTTCATCCCTAGATGAAGATATTTATTGATTGAAAAGAAAGGAGGAAAAATTATAACTACATTGATACAAAAGAAAATCTATGCATAATATTTTCAAGATTTAATTTTTTATAAAAGGAGTTTTTAAAATTAATTCATCATAACCCTAGCCAGTGTGGTTCAGTTGGTTGAGCATCCTCCCATGCACCTAGCGGTCACCGGTTCAATTCTGGTCAGGGCACATGCCCAGGTTGCAGGATCGATCCCCGGGAGGGAGAGTGCAGTGGGTAGTCCATTGATGGTTCTCTCTCATCAGTGTTTCTCTCTCCCTCTCCCTTCCTCTTTCTCAAATCAATAAAAACATGTTTTAAAAAATTTAAAATTAATCATAAGTATAGGTCTCATAGTGCCTTAAGAAAGTCATCATAAAGAAGCAAATTAGAAATAATTCAAGGTACTCTAAGTATTGGGAAAGATGTTCAAGACTTTGAAAGTGGAGTCCACTGGCTACACCAACCCTTTTGCTATTTCTTTTTTTTAAAATATATTTTATTGATTTTTTACAGAGAGGAAGGGAGAGAGAGAGAGAGCTAGAAACATCGATGAGAGAGAAACATCGATCAGCTGCCTCCTGCACATCTCCTACTGGGGATGTGCCTGCAACCCAGGTACATGCCCTTGTCCGCAAGCCGACACTCTATCCACTGAGCCAAACCAGTTTCGGCCCTTTTGCTATTTCTGACCTTTACATTTTCTCCTAGAGGAAGAAGAGTTGAAAAGTGGATCTTATTTTTAATTTCTCTGCCTTGTGTGTTGGGGAGTGGAATGGATTCTCTCATTGAGAGATAAGGGCAACTTCAAGTTTAAAAACTGGCTACCCATTGAATGCATGTATCCTTGCAAATCCTGTACCAACTAAAAAAAAAAAAATCTCCAGATAGTTGTAAAAATTAATTTGTGCTTCATTACCCTGCAAAGAGTGTGGGCACCTGTGGATAAAGCTGACCAAATATTTCAGAATTTGTGCAGCTTGCCTAGCAAACCTCAAATCATGAAATATCAGTGAAAGCCAAGGCCCATTTTCTGTTGTTTTCCTGTGCAGCTGGTTATTTATAAAAGTCAGACCTGTTTGCTTTGTGCTCTACGCGCACCCTGTCTGGTGAGCCGGAGTAATTCCTGGTTGTGGAGTGGACTGTGGTATGCAGGACGCGGTGCAGGATGTGGGTCGCTGGAGCTGACAAACCGGGATTAGCTGCCCTCCGCGGGGAGACCCTGGAGGCCCCTGAGCCTGGGCGAGGAGGAGAGGCACCTCAGTGGGTATGTGACCTCTCACAGTGAAGTGCCAGCCTCCCTCGCTCACTGATACCATTCGCAGTAACCTGAATGACTGGTTCTTCTGGTCAGGAGAAAATAGCACTGACATCATGTGATTCTGGCAAAGTAAACCCCATTGGAACTTGGCCTTTGAATACCCAAGGGGCTGGCAGCCATCTCGGGGGTTGGCTGGGAGCCCCATTGAGTTCACTAGTAATCAGTTGACTGCTGAGCTGGACAAGCTGCCCTAGTTTTTCTGACAAGCTCTGTCTAAAAGAATGATGGGCAGGCTGCCACTAGGGTTTTTTAGCAGAGTTGCTAAAGATTAACTCTGTAGCTCCTGTACATATATGATGTCCTTTGTGGCGTGTGGCTATGCCAGTAGATGAAACTTTGGTGGGAAGGTTCCGATTCCTCATTCAGTGATTGCACGTGGAATCCCTCTCCTGCACAATGAACTCCCAGAGGCAAGGAGGAACACTCTAAAGGCCTTTCCATGTATGTTTCGAGGGAGTGCCAGTGCATGGGTTTTTCTTGAGGTTTCTAGTTTGTTTTTTTCCCAACAAAATGCTAGCAAGTTTAATTACGCAAAATTTCAGATGTTGCATTCCAACCATCCTTTGAGAGTAGATAGCACCTAAGATAGTGATGGCGAACCTTCTGAGCCCGGCGTGTCAGCATTTTGAAAAACCCTAACTTAACTCTGGTGCCGTGTCACATATAGAAATTTTTTTTGATATTTGCAACCATAGTAAAAGAAAGACTTATATTTTTGATATTTGTTTTATATATTTAATTGCCATTTAACAAAGAAAAATCAAGCAAAAAAAATGAGTTCGCGTGTCAGAGGTTCGCCATCACTGACCTAAGAGAAGCCTTTGGAACAAGATGAGCATTTCATATTTATGTATAGGACAGATGTATCCCTGCATATTCCTTCGATAACCTTTGATAATTCAGAGTATTTTCCTGGAGAAAGGAGGCATTTGCAGTCAGTATGTCGTGGTCCAGAAAAACCAGTTCTTTGGATAAGCCTGACTTTTCAGTGTGCTTCTAGGTTACCGTTTAGGCGACATCTTAGTAAACTTTGATGCCTTCTCTCACATAGTTAAGCTACAATTAATGGAGTTACACAGGTTGATGAAAAAATTGTTATGCGGCACTCCAGGTGATGGGGCTAGCGTGTTTAATCTTGCCTGATGCTGGAATGTTTCCTGAGGCGCATTCCCGTTTTCTCCAGAGAGCTGCCAGTGTGGATCCGACCGCCCCGCTGTGACAGCGCCTTTCCACCCTCAGGCTGCAGCGCTGGCGGTGCCCAGTGGGCGTGCGGGCCCAGGGACTCACAGTGGATCTCCGCCCACCTTCGGGAGTTCTAAGGGCACAAGCTAGGATTCTGAACGTTTCTTCCTATTGAGTCAAGGCTTTGATTCTGAGTCCTCTTTGATCTTTTCTTCCCAAAAGCCATCTTTTAGGAACAGAACAATTTCTCTCTTGATGTTCAACAGTTTTGTGACATTATTGTCCATCAGAGAATTTATGGAAAGGAAGCAGAAAGATAACATCTGTGCAGACATTTTTAATGGATTTGTCCAGTGCCGCACACCTCTTTCCCCAGCCCAGTACCGCCTGCCGGGCCGGGCCGCACCCTTCAAGGAGCCGCCTCCAGGGCAGAGCTCACATTTAGAGCGGCAGCCTTTCGGGTGCATAGGTAAAGGGCATTTTTAGTGAGTTTTTAATTTGACTGAGACTTACCAAGAGACGATAAAAGTGACCCGGGTTTTGAATCAGGGTTTATAAACCAGGGAAACTTTTGAACATGTTTGTTCCTACTGGGTGTAGTGTGGAGGAAGGAGCCAGTAAGAATGTCCACAGGACTGTGGTATTCCTGCTGTTCCTGCCAGGTTTCAAGAACTCACCTATCTCTCCCTCTGTGTAAGGATGGTATCTCCACTCTCTAGACCAAGCATGTCAAACTCAAAGGCTAACATGGGCCAAATAAATGAGGCATGCGGCCCGCCCATGGGCCGCGAGTTTGACATGCTTGCTCTACACCCTAGTTTATCTCAAGAAAGGGCTTGAGGGTGGTGATAGAGAAAGCGTTGTGGAGTTACCCTTTTCCTCTTACCTCCTCTTTTCTTCTTCTTCTTTTGCTCTGCATGCTCTTTCCTCCCTCCCTTTCTTTCCTCTCCCTCCCCTTTTAAAGAAAAACAGTACTTAGTGAGCATCTACTATCACCAGGCAATGCACAGTATATGCAAAGCTAGTCCTGCCCTCAGGGGTGTCTCCTCTCCTGGCACAAAGATGCCTCAGATTAAATGAGCCTAGAAATAAACACAGAATGAACAATTATGGTTACTAGTTTGGTGAAAAGTCAAATGATGCTAAATGGACATAAAAAAGGGGGATCTTCTCCTATACCTGTGAAATATCTGAGTTATACCATTTGGTAAGACCCGAGAAAATCAAGAAGTTAGCGCTGAGGTTGACTTTCAGCTCCACAGTTACTATTTAAACGTGAGCAATGGATTTAAGCTCTTTGAGCCTTAATATCCTTATCAGTAAAATGAAGATAATAACATCTACTCCCCAGGGTTTCTATGTGATTGGAAATACTAAATTTGAAACATTTAGTCGACACAGTAAGAATTTAACAAAGTTATCCCATTATTATTAATGCTATAATTCAGTGAGCTGAATTAGAGCTATCTGATGGGTTTTTTTTTTTTTTTTGTCATAGTAAAATGCCACATGGTTTTTGGAACCAGTCTACAAAAATGTTTTTTAAGAAGTTAGACATTGTCTCCAGCAGTCTTGATGTTAGCATGGTCACCCCCACAGTTGTATCCACTAATTTTACAAACATTTTTGGTGTGTAATAACCAGTGGGCATTTCCTGGTAAGTGCTGCCCATAGCTTTCTCTCTTTCCTAACCCTTCTTTCTGTTTACTTTCAGGGGTCCTTTCCGTCACTGAAAGGTGTCACTCACATTCTTGCTGGCATTCAGACTGTATATTAATTGCAGGTGTCAGAAACCGAGGTCATGCCTGCTGAAGGGAGAAAGGGAAGTTTCTGGCTGATGCAATTAAAAGTCCAGCTCGTTCTCAGACACAGCTTGATTCAGGGGCTCTGATGATGCAATTAGGAATGGCTCTCTGACTCCCTTCCTAAGCTCTGCTCTGGTCTCTCCCTTCTCAGGCAGGCTCTCCCTTCACGGTGGTAAGCTCCAGGTTGACATCCCACCAGCAGAGCAGCCCAGCGGGGAGGACACTGTCCCTGTCTCAGTAGTCTCAGCAGAAGTTCCCGGGCTGGCTCTCATTGGGCCCTCAGAGCCAGTCACTCAATTGGTGCTGTCTTCTCATTGGCCAGGCCTGAGTCGCCTGCCTGCTATTAGGGATGAGGGGGTGAGGGGAAGACACCCCAAAAGACACGATGGCAGAAAGTGGGGATGAGTGGCTCCCCAGAGGAAAATGAATGTGTTATGACTACAAGGAAGTAGTATATGTTGTGCAAACAACATGCAAACCAAGCAAACAGGCAGAAATCCACTCTCGATAAACAATGAAAACCAGCCTGCTCCTGCTTGTCATTGAGGTGGGAAATGGTTGATGAGGTGACGTCCAGGCAGAATAGCTGCCAATGATCGAGTCTTAACTGTAGGCCGGACAGTGGACTATGTACTTTTGCATCTTATTTCTGATATTCACAATTACCCTAGGAAGTAAGTATTAAAATCCTTGTAAAGACTAGGAAACTGAGAACCCTGACATTTTATCACTTGCTCAGAGCTTCCCAGCTAATCTAGTGGCCCCCGCTTTCCTGCTCCAAAGCCCCAGCTTCGAGGGCCATGCAGTCCTGCCCTGGTGCCCAGGCACTGTGCAATGGCTCTCCTGGTCCAGGCGGCACAAGCACTACCACAGAGGCCTGCCCGACTGGCACATTTCCCTGTGGGAACTGGACTAGGCTTCGTCTCCAGGGCAGGGTTCTGAAAGCCAGGACGTTAGCATCCTGCTCCAGGCATGGTCACCAACTGTCCTGCATTGATGGGTGGCCTATAGAAGGCCTGGTGCCCTCAGCATTGTCTCCATACACGGGTGACAGTGCTGTTACACTGTTGGGAGATTATTTGATCTGTTTGAAAAGTTGTATGAACTGAGCATCACACAGAGATTTAAAAAGTAGTCTCTCCACTCCTTGTGGCCTGCTCTGGTTCTTTTGCTAGGGTCTATGTGGTCGTCACTCCCCCAGCTCTGCCATGACAGATGCTGCAGACTAGAGGCCTAGACAACAGACGCCCACTTCCTCACCGTTCTGGATGCTGGAAGTCAGCAGTCAGGTTCCAGAGTGGGTGGGTTCTGGAGGGTCTGTGCCTGGCTCGCAGAGGGCCACCTTCTCTCTGGGTCCTCCATGGAGAGAGTGAGAGCCAGCTATCTGGAGCTGCTGCTGCTTTAGAGAGGAACGGAGAGGGAGAGAAACATCAATAATGACACACACACACACACACACACATACATACACACACACATTTATATATATTGCTTTTAGAGAGGAACGGAGAGGGAGAGAAACATCAATAATGAGAGAGAGTCATTGATTGGCTGTCTTCTGCATGCCCCTACTGGGGATCGAGCCCACAACCCGGGCATGTGCCCCCACAGGGAATCGAATCAGTGACCTCCTGGTTCATAGGTCGATGCTCAACCACTGAGCCACCGTGGCTGGGCGGAGCTGCTGCTTAGAAGAACACTATCATATACCATGGCCTCAGCCTTACTATGACCTCTTTAACCTTAATGACCTCCCTAATGCCTCTACCTCTGAAGACAGTCACACTGGGTGTTAGGGCTTCAAGGCATGCCTTTTGGGGAGACATGGTTCAGTCCACAATGGGATGTGAGTGGTTTAGTGGTTTAGATGAACCACACATCTACATTGCAGTTTCACTCTCCCCTTTAGGGCTGTCCATGGCACTCAATAAGAGGGCCTGGTATAGAGTATTTCCTAATACTTATTAGTTTTGGGTTAAGTAATTTTAAATTACTCATTGAAGTTCCCAGTTAGAGCAAAAGATTTTAGTAAATGATATGACAAACATGGACATTTTCTCTACAGATCTATATGTGTGGAAATAGAGGTATTAACAAGGGGTCTGAGAGCTCAGAGGAAGAAATAATCCAGGCACAGGGAAGACTTCAAAAAAGTGCAGTGAAGTGTTGATGTCACAGGATAAATGGGATTTCACAGGGTGTAGGTCGGAGAGGCATCTGGTGTTTGGGACACAGGCCTGCTGTAACCCTAGGGGGTGTGCAGAGCAGTGGAAGCTGCCTCCCAGCTAATTGAGTCAGAATTTGGAGTCCCTCCAGTGCCTTGCCCATCCAAGGTACTGGGATTCTATTCTTGAGGAGCGGAGCGACCTTGAAGGTCTTATGAAAAAGGGGAAGTGTCAGGGAGTCTGGGTTTTGGACAGGCACATATTTAAAAATATTCGGTTTGCTGTAGAGGATAGAGAGCCTTGAGTCAGAGGCCTAGCACATGCCATTCCTACTGTTCCCTCGCTGTGTGTATCCACCAAACTCCTCTTCATCATCAAAACCCTGTTCTGGGGCAGTGTCCACAGTAAAGCTATTCCTGACCCATCCAGATTACTCCCTCCTCTATAATTCATGTGTGCCTATTTTGGCTTATATAACATCATAGCACCGTTATGTGTTTACATAGCTCTCCCACTCCTTGATAGGAAGGACCTTGAGGTAAGCCTATGCATTTTGTTGTTTTGTTCCATTCTATTTTGCATTCCCAGTGTACCGAACTTGGCACATATTTGTTGAACACAGCCAAGCTCAACCAAGGCTCCTGTCAACGTCAAGGGAGAAGCAAGATGGACATTGAAAAGGTTGCATTGGGAGGAATAGGAAGGGGTATGCATAGCATGGTGTAGGGAGAAGGCACTGGGGATGATGTTGAGGTTCCTAACTTGGTCATCTGGGTACATGTTAATTCCCTTAACAGAGACAAGGAGCATGAAAGAACCACTGAGTGTGGACCTGAGAGGGTGAGTGGGTTTTGTGTGTGCAGTTGCTTAAGGCACTCCCACTGGTGGTGTCTAGCAGGCGAGTGCAAACACAGGTCTGAATTTAGCTTTGTTCTTATCCCAAACCTTTGAAGCGGAAGGTTTGATTGCAATTCCAGAGGGCGAGACAGTGGGCCAAGGATGTAGCTTTGGGAATGCTGACCTTCAAGGAAATGCTAGAAGGGTTGGAGTTAATCAAGGAGAGGGGAAGTGGTGAGAAGTCAAGGAAGTGGGAGGATCAGGACAGCGCAGTGTCAGAATCAGGGAGGGAATTGAGGCACATGCTAGGCCAGCCTTTGGCCAGAGAATTTTATCATAAAAGTACTTTAATAATAAGAAAATAACAGCAAGAATAAAAATAGTAGTATTTACTGTTTTCTCAGTACCTGCAATGTTCCAGGCATTTTGCTAAATGCTTTTCCTACAAATCTCATTTACTTCAAACCTTAAGCCTGTTATTCCTAAACACACCTGCAAATTTAAACTCAGAGGTCAAGTAATTTGTCTAAAGCCAAATATCTAATAAGTGTCGAAATGGGCATGCTCTGTGAACTTTCTAATGCTGCAAAGAATACTAAGCATTTTCTTTATGTTATTATTATTATTGTTATTGTTATTATTATTATTAGGTGGGGGAAAGTCTATGGAGATTAAAGTTATCTGTAAAACTTAGCTATAGTTATCCTTATCAACTCAGAAGAAATATAATTCTTTCTCCCTTACATGGATGAGAGAATATATGGGTGAGTTACTATTTCTTTGGAACTTTTCTCATTAAAATTAGCTGATTCAAAATATATTCATGACTGCAGTGTATCTGACTGCATTAGTATGTGGTCTGTATATTTAACGTTGTTTTCTATTGTAAGGCCAATTTACCATCCTTGCCTACCATTTCCTCTACAACCTGACTTTTTATACAATCAAGGGAATTATTTAAAGATAGGATAAACCTGAATAGTTTTAGCCATTATTTTGTGTAGTGCTTTCATGTGGAGTTGCCAGCTTACCAGACACACACACTAACAATTCCTGAAAATATTTCCTCATAATTGCTTTACGCGTATGGATGTGTTTTCATATATAATTCAGGAAAGAAAAATTATTGCATGTGATAGATTAGTACTAACACATAAAAGTACTGATTTGTGTAGCCTATTTTAGTGCATTGCTAATACTCAAGAGATAGCTATACAGTAATTTCTAAGGAGCCAGGCAGTTTAACTCTGCTACTCGTGTCACTTAAAGCATTGGCATATGGTTGCAGCTGTGGTTGTGGCTTCCTCTCGTCCTCGTGCAGGAAACGTTTGAGCGGCACGGGTCCGGGCCTGGGCTCACTCAGATACTCTTCTCCCACCCAGCCTCCCACGTGGTGTTTCCTGACTGTAGAGTAGGTGACGATCTCTACCTGTTAAGCCATCTGAGATGAGGCTGAGATTTCTCAGAAAGAACTATTACAAATACAATGCTAAGGGGAATGAGAGATAATAATAATAATAATAATAATAATAATAATAATAATAAACACTACAAACCTGCCTCTATTCTGGATTCTGGGAGAGCATAGGAATTGGGGTGCAGAGGAGGGTCAGGACGGCTGTGGTGGCTGCCTTCTTCTCACCTGGTGGCTTCTCTTACAAAGTTACGTTTGTTTTGGCATCAAATGCCAGATTCTCCACTTCCCAAAACCTTATAATGCAGAGTATATTCTTTTTACAGACTGCTTTGCCTTCTCTTTCAGATCATTGGTTTTCTCCACTCTGTATGTCGGAAGTCAAAAGACCCTTGGAATTTTCATGAAGTTACTGGTTTTCCTAGTTTCTGTATAAAGAGAGAGAAGAATGAGATTTTAGCCTTTAAAATGTAGCTTTCATGACCAAAATATTCACAAACTTGGTTAAATCAGAGATCTGTTTACATAGCTAATTGAATTTCTTTCAAGGTACTGTCTCATTGTCATACTGCAAATAACTGAAGTTCAGTATACATATAGCTTGATGTGGTTAGATTTGGTAAACCCTCTTATCTTTCCAACATGCACCGTTTATTTAAAATGCATAGGCATATGTTCAGGGCAAAGTTATTTTCAGTGCATATATATTCATTAGCTTGTGTGTGAAAGTACATTTCAAGTAACAGCCACTTTAATATTTGTTTTCCGTTCACAACTTTTCTTCTCTCTCCATCTTGGTTTAGTTGAGCCCTAGGCCTGAGTGCTTTAAAGCATTCCCATGGAGCCAGGCTGCAGTGGAACAGCTTTGACTGATATAAAATTGCTCTGCTGGTCATATACCCGTGCATGATAAGATATGCATAAGAAGAAATCTGGTACAGAAGTATAAATAATACTTATCTTTAAGCCAGCATCTGTCATCTGCTTCAGCAGACAGCGCTTGCTTTCTTCCCAGCACAAAAAGGGCTGAAAGATTTATGGAGCAGCTTTGTTTGTGCTCTGTGATGCTTAATCAATTTTTATTAAATTCTAAATTAAAACTTGGCTTCCACTACAGTGACGTCTCTGATGTATAGAACAAGGGGAGATCACCCTGCCCTGGAAAGGTTAGGTGATCTGAATCCCCAGTCTGTTTCTTCCTACAGGACTTCTCTTAGTAACTTTGGTAAGGCTGGCCAAATCCTTGTAGGCTTTCATAAGGAACGATAAATACAGCCCAGAGTTTAGGCTCTTTGGGCTTCTGGAAAGTGGGGATTTGTAGCTTGTTTTGAACACCCTCATGCATGTCCCCCTACCTGAGGAAGGAATCCATAAATTAATCCCATGTGCAGGTAATGTGCTCATTTTGCATTAAGAATGCTCTGATAAATGAAGACTCACTAGTTATGATTACTGAGAGTCTTACTGTCTTTGTAACTTTAGAAGCAGAAGGAACCTAGATTCGTGAGTCAAACTGATATATATATTTTTTCAGGTGAAAGTTTTTAAAACATATACCTGTGATTGGTTTTCCTAGGTTCTGTATCTATAAGGAGAGGAAAAATGAGATTTAATGAAAAAATGTGCTTCTCTGCTGAATACTGATATTTCTGGTTTTGAATATGCTTTTTCTTACATCTGGTACACACCAGACCGACCTGTACATATTATTCCTTTGGAAACATATGTTTGTGGGCCCTGATCCAAAGGTAGCTTATGTATCTACATTTCAAAGAATAAGGTTTCTTGAAGAGAAGGGTGGGGAAACAACGATGAGATTTGTTGTTAATTATTATTTATTTTCTAGGAAATATGGCAAGCTATAAACTTCAGATCAGAGTATCTGTGTTTTTGAATTGTATAATATGCTACTTAAGAGGAAAGTGAATTACAGAAAAATTTGGAAGCCAATTCTAACGTGCTTCTCCCCAAATTAACAATTCTTGCTGCTAGCGATTTCCTACCACTCATCCTGCCATTGCCACCTTTACACTTCTGTCTCACACACTGCCGTTTTTTACTTATAAATGCCAAGTGCAGATATAGATGCCCATATTGACATAGTCTACTTATCTACTTATCCTCTAAGTCTTGACATTTCCCAGTCTTGGTAATGCCGGGTACACTCTGCATGGGTAGCTAGGGATGCAATCGTTGATATCCTGGAATTACTCAGAGCTCAGCCCAGAATGGCTCAGTGACAGGTTACTGCTGAGTACATTTACTCCTCATTTGCCTAAAATGCATTTGTACCTGAGTGAACTCTCACCAGGTGCCTTCTTTCTTAGCCGCTGACGATTCAGAAAGACCCTTAGGAATTGCTGTGTGAGTGGAGAAGCCCTGTGCAGCCCTGCTCAATTAGATACATAAGTTAGTTTTGAGGAGGAAGTGGAGTTGGTCCCGGCTCTCTGGCCTTAGAACTGCCTCTGACTCCATCACTTTCCAGTGCTACTGCATGGTGGTGTTTGCAGCCTAAGAAGCGGGAGAGATTGTCTTCTTTGTGTTTCCGTGGAGTAATTTTGAGCTGATGAACTGAGGCGTGGGAGCGATTGCCAAATGAGGTGGTGATGATGGCTAAAGCGACTTGGACGTAGGGAGTGCTTCCTGGCAGAGGGACAACTCAGACAGTATCGTGGTTTTGACCATGGTGCTTTAAACACTCTGCCAAGTGTTTGTAACAAGATAGGGCTGTTACTATACTTTGCTTTTAACTTCACTTTTGCGTATAGTACGTCGCTCTTGTTTTATAAACTGTGCCGCATACTTTTTGTGCCTCTATAAACAAGTGGAGCTGTTGGGTTTCTGGATAAAGTTTGAAGCAGTCTTGTGTTGCTTCCTCTTTGCTTTATGCTCCGAGTTGAGAGCTGAACAGTGAGGTCTTTTTTCACACCATTTATAATGCGATGCACATTTTGAAGGCAATTTAAATTCTTTTGGCTCCCCAGCCATGTGCCTCAAAATGGAAGCATTATACATGTATGGATAAGGGAATAGGTAGGAAATTGGAGCATAAAGATATATGGTTGGGTATATAGCGGGGTAATATTATTCCCAGAGAGAGAGAGAAAGAGAGAGAGAGAGAGACTTTACTCTCTAGGAATTTTTCCAAAGTTTAGGCCCAATTTTGCTGAAGAAAATAATATTGCAGAAGAAGTTTAAAATGTTTCCACAGGCTATGCAAGAACCTTTATACATGCAATTTATACATCTAATGAGATTTTGGAACTTTACCAGCGTATTATTTGAGAAATTGGCAATGTAGTCGAGAAAAATGAACTTTAAGGTATAATGTTTAATGGAAGGACAAAAACTATATTCCTGTTTTATTATTACTTTTCTACTCATTCTTTTTTGAGGACCTTATTCCTCTCTATTCTCGCCTTTGTCTCTCAATTTTTCTCAGCTTATTTCTACTTGGAAGAGTGAAGCATCATATTCTTCTTCACACATAAACCCTTTCACTTTGTGTCTCTGGAGGATATTTGTACTGTTTTCATAGTTCATTCTGCCTGGGTAGAAAACACCAGGTTTCTCCAATATTCTGAAAACAATTTATACTTTGCTTAGATAGAAATATTCTGTTTCTGAACTGTTCTCATTATAATCATATGGGCCTCTTGTCATTATGCTGCATTGATTACGTAGATATCATTATGAATTAATTTGGCTGATGTTTGGATTGATACGTTTATATATGTATATTTAGTTAGAACAGGGATCACTTTCTCATAACCCTTTAAGCTTAGTTCCTTATCTCTTTTCCCTTTTCCATCATAGATAATAAATGACTTCTCTTAGGAGATGAGATACAGTAAGTTCCCTCTGTAACTTTTGTCAGAAATGGGAGTGTGTGCCAGTCCAGGTGTACTTTTTCCTGAAGGAGGGAGCTTGAAGGTTAAGTATACCTCTGACGTTTTTTCATGTAGGATAATATTCTTAGAATGCATACACATGACATTTCTCCACACAGAAATGGTGGGAGCTTTTGACCAAAAGACTTAATGGGATTTATACATTACTTTCTTTGTGATTGCTCTGTACAAAATAGTTGTCAGAGTTAAGTTGTTGTTCTGTCCAACATTCTGAAAACAAAATGCTACAAACCTTTTTGGTTAAACTAAATTTAGAACAAATGTTTAAATTTTACCTTTTTCGATCCCTATGTAATAGGCTACATTATTGAATGATTTTGTAGACTACAAACTTCTTCTTATAACCTACAATGTATACGGTGACAGCTTGTGAACAATCACCGTACAGTGTACTTTCACCATCAGTTGACCTTACGCTGTTTAGGAGACACCAGGGAGAGCTGGGGGTTGGGAAACAAAAGAGAGCGGGAGAGAAAAAAGCCCCACAGGAACTGGATCCCGTTCATTCATTCATCACTTTTGAGGAGAGGGTGGAAAAGCCCACGGCTTTGTATCTGAGCAGGGTGAAACTGTGTTACTGTTTATCTGTACCTTTTTCCTCCTGTGGCAAGAGACGTGAAGAATAGACACTCACTCCCAGAGACACCGAGTTCCAAAGCACTGACTCATGAGTCCACAATGAAATACGAGGATGCAGCCATTTCCTACCTTTGTTTGGAAATGAACTGATTGGACCAGGCGGATGTGAGCACTCAGCTGCAGGGCCTTACAGACGGAAATGCTTTCGCTCTCTCTTCTGTACTGGGTGCTGTTTAGCAACTTCTTTGTATTTGACTGGATCAACCAACGTGAAAATGTTTCCTAGAGGAGCTAAAATTTACGCCTCCCCCTCCCCCCGGCCCTCCCTCTCCCCCTCCCCCCTGCCCTGGGCCTGTCTGTCTGTCTGTGCTTATATACTAGTAGTCTTTACCTGACGGCCGAGAGTGGCACCCACTCCTTTCAATGAGGCCCATTTTAATTGTGAATTTATGTATTGAACTCATCACTCAGATTCTCTCTCCGTAGATTAGCCTTGTTTTCGTTTGCAGCCTCCCCGTCCAATGGTGACTTCCAAGTGCCAGCAGGTCTGGGCCCTGCCTCCCTTTCTTACCCAGGTCACACGCCAGCTGCTTTCTTAGTGCCAGCCGCACTGCCTGCTCACTGTTTCCACAGAAGTCTCAGGAACTTGGTCTCCCTGTTCCTTCCGATGGGGACCTTCCCCCCAGATCATTGCAGGGCTTGTGCCCTCACCTCCTGCAGAGGTCTGCTCAGGTAGCCGGCACAGTGAGTCCTTCCCCTGCCACTTCTACTGCCACTCCTCCCTGCTATAGCTTCCTGGCAGGTTTCATATTTGTCTGTCTGTTGGTTTACTGGTTTTTCACCCCCACTGGACTGTAAGCCTCATGTGGGTTGAAACTTTGATCATCTCGCACTCTTTTACCTGGTTCTAGAACGGAAAAGAAAGAGTGAGAGTGTGTGAGTGTGTGAGTGTGTGTGCATGCTTGTGTGAGTGTGTGTGTATGCAAGTGTGAGTGTGTGTGTGTGTGTGTGTGTGTGTGGTGCCTAGCAATATGCAGAACCTGTTAGATCCATAATAAATGCTTTTTGGATCCATAGTGTAGACCTTCCGCAGATGGTGCTAACCTCTCAAGCTCTCATGTTGGGCCATTCATCGAGGTATTGGATTTCTGGCTTTCTCCTTCGATAGGTGGAGACAACATTTTGCAACCTTAGAGCCATTGCCGAAGTCTCCTGATGGGAAGTAGACTTTAATCATGAGGAGTAAAAGATCAAACACTAGGTTTTTTTGTTTTGTTTGTTTTTTCATGAAAAGGAAGCCAGAAATCACGAGAAGGGAGTGTACTTGATGGACAGTGGTGCATCTCAGGTGGTCAGGGTTTTCCCTGAGTGTGCTGCCCCCCAACATGTTCTCAGAGATAGTGCTTGTGACGAACCTGTGAAGATGGATGAGGACAGAGCTGACGATGGCCAAAGCCTGAGGGGTCACTTGGGGGGTCAAAGCAAAGCAAGAGAGGGAGATGGAGCGACAGAAATTGGTTCTAAAGGGAGCACTTGACATTCGAGCTTATTGTCATGTTTTTCGCCTTCCGTTCTGAGACCTGGTGGTTTTCAGTCAAGCAGCCTTCCCAGGATTTCAGACGCGTGATTTTACCTGGAATGTATTGGCTCGGGAAACAATTGTTCATGTTTATGCAGTTCATGATTTTGCAGTTGAGTGTGTGTGGGTTAGTGGCCCTACTGTTCAACTGGATGGCAAATCTGTGTTAGGAGGATACCATATGCACAAGTATTTTCTTAACTAATGTTGGCATTTGCCACTGGTGTTAGGGGAAGGAGGAGAGAGAGAGAGAGAGAGAGAGAGAGAGAGAGAGAGAGAGAGAGAGAGAGAGAGAGAGAGAGAAATTCTGGAAGCTCTCCAGTAAGAGGTTAGGAAAGAACTTAGGGACAAATGCTCCTACTTGGAACATAACACCAAATAGTAGGTTTTTTGTGTTCCTTTTTTTTTTTTAAAGAGAAGCCAAAATTAAACACAGTAGAGTTTACTGTTTGCTAATCAGCATGTGTTTACTTTCTCTTCCAAAACTGAAGTTGCCAACCAATACATTTCCTACCCAGTGCTATGAATCTGTCCAAATAAACATGGGAAGTAGTAAAACAATGACACCACATAAAAAATATATCTTCATTCATTAAATAGAATCCAAAAAGTTCTCTGGAATTTGATTCTAGCAATGAAGTGAGGGCCCTTTGGTCTGTGAAGGCACCATCGTGACTTGCTCCCTCGGTTAGTCCTGCATGGAAGAATGTTTTTCAAGGGGCCGCACATCACTACGTGCATTGGTTTCAAGCTAGAGAGATGAACATAGGTTATTTCATATCATCCCCTAACCCACATTCCCAGCAGACCAGGGCAGGTTGGGGATCACATAGTTTTATGATAATTAGAAGTATAAGCAGCTTGTAGAATTCAAATAATCAACTTTAATTTTTGTTTCAATTGCTAAAGGTTACCGACAAGGAAGTTCTCAAGATAAAATTACCTTTGGAGATGGTAAACATATAGGCAAAGAGAACTTATCAAGAGAGGCTTTTATTCTGTGGCCAGACCATTTTGAAATATGCATACAGAAGCAGTTGATTCTAAAACCAGTATTATAGAGAACCTTAAATTCGTAAGGATGCCAATTTGCTTTTGCTGTTACTGTGCAGTTGCATGTACAATTGGGATCGATAATGCATATGCATGTCTTCGTGAAGAAACTGTTACGGGAATGTAAGAGGGAGGGATCGTGATTATTATGTTATTATTGTTATAGTGTAATTCTGCCTTTAAAAACATCCAGTTTTCTCCTTCTACTGGAGCCCAGACTTCCTCAAAGCTGACTTCTCTCTTTTATCAAGAGAGGATAGTGGTTTTAGGAAAAATATAATATTAGTCATTTACTGTTCAATGTGAGTTTAAGCAAATGCATTGAGCTTTCAGTAGTAATTACATGAAAATGCTAGGAGTGAGGTCATGCTCCCGCCTCGGGATAAATGGCACAGCCTAATAGAGACAGGCATTCTTTCTGGCCGAACACTTTTTGACACAGGTGACTCTTTCTCTCTCTCTCTCCTTGTACAAATAAGCCCAGCCCCTTGACATTCCATATCAGCCAGGTCCTGGTGATGCTTCTGGGTGAGCAGCAACAACAAAAGGTAGTTGGTTTTCTGAAGGCCATTTAGCACCTAATTGTAATTCAACATGACATGAAGATGAGAGTAGTTCTGTCTGCAGCAGTGCAACAGTGCTTTTCCCAAAGAAGAAATTGAACAAACTTACTTCTTCAATTTAGTTAGGGAAATGGCATATAACCAAATAATAAGTTTAGATAAAACCAATATTATAGCACATAAATGGATCTTTTAGGATGCCATCGCTTTTGTCAGAGTCACCACCCAAAAGCTGTATAAACATTGGTTCTCGCCCTTGTTATCTAATCTCATCATTTGCAGATAAGGAACCTGAGGTCTCCCAGAGTCTCCTATAGCTGGTCAGGCGCAGGAGTGGGTCTAGAACTGGTGAGTTTCTGAATACAGGACTCATACTACTCTGTCAGGCTGCCTACCATGTTTCAAATGACATCTCTTTAAGTGCCAGAACTTTTTAGTAAAGGTTTCCAAGCCTGAATTTAAAAGAATACAGTGTAGGGAGTTAGTGACACTTTCCTGAAACACTAACGCCGGCAGCTGCTTTAAACATTCAGCTCATACTTTAATTTATTAGTGCAGCAGTATGTCATTTGTTCTATGTAACTTTTTCGTCTCACAGCCATATATATGGATACACATATAGATAGATGCACACCTATATTTACATACCTACATACTGCCTGATGTTAGTGGGTATGAATATAGTGGGTGTGTTCTATGTATCTTAAAGGTTAAAGAAGAAAGTGGAAGGATTTCAGAATAGTGATGAAGTTCATTTAGCCAGTTTCTCAGTAGATGTGTGGATGGTGAGAAAGCAGAGATGAGAAAGACTGATGCCAGTCCTGGACTTGCTGGAAATTAGTATACCTCAAGTAGTGTAGAGTATGGATAGGGAGGTAGTCTACCACGTCTGATAGAAGTATGGGGAAAGTTATCCTGTTGAAATATAGACTCTTAAGGGAACAAAAGGAAGAGAGATCCACACACTAGGTCAGTGAAGGCTCCCACAATGAAAAGTTAGCGGAAACGGCATGTTTGAAGGCTCGGAGAGAGCTCCGGAATGGAAAGAAGGTCAGTAAAGGTGAAACTTCAGTAGGCACATCTGCCCATTGCTCCTATTCTTCAGAGGCGTCAGTCTGAGGATAGTCACCGTTCTAAGTTCCCATTGTAAACTCCTGAGCTCTATGTGAAGGTTTTTTCTGACCTTACAGTTTGCTTCTTATATGGTTTTTCAAGATAGCATTCTCTGTAATGTCCTGTTTGAGTAAAATTATCATGATGCCAACAGACATATTTATTAAGTACCTACCAGTTGTGAAGCCCTGAATACTAAGACGACCTCATCTGAATCCTGATTACAGTAAGACTTAAAGTCTAAAACAGCGGTACTCAACCTGTGGGTCGAGACCCCTTTGCAGGTCGAACGACCCTTTCACAGGGATCACCTAAGATCATTGGAAAACATATATAATTACATATTGTTTTTGTGATTAATCCTATGCTTTAATTATGTTCAATTTGTAACAATGAAAATACATCCTGCATATCAGATATTTACATGACGATTCATAACAGTAGCAAAATTACAGTTATGAAGTAGCAACGAAAATAATTTTATGGTTGGGGCTCACCACAACATGAGGAACTGTATTAAAGGGTTGCGGCATTAGGAAGGTTGAGAACCACTGGTCTAGAAGATTAGGTTGTTTGTTCTAGGTGTGTTCAACGAGACCAAGGGTGCATCCTTGAACCTTTTTTCCCTCTATAATTCTTTGATCCAGTGACTTTACCTTATTATTCCTATTCCAATCCCCTTGATCCGTATTTTAAAAACGTATTTGAAATATTTAAGACATACAGAAGTATAAATATTTAAATAAATGCATGCATCACCCAGTTTAAGAAATGAAAAATTTTATTTGAATACAATTAAATTTAATTAAATAAAATTTAAATGAATAAATAAATTCAAACATTTTTTAAAAAGGTAATGAAGCCCTGACCGGTTTGGCTTAGTGGATGGAGCGTCGGCCTGCGGACTGAAGGATCCCAGGTTCGATTCTGGTCAAGGGCATGTACCTTGGTTGCGGGCACATCCCCAGTTGGGGGCATGCAGGAGGCAGCTGATCGATGTTTCTCTCTCATCAGCGATGTTTCTAACTCTCTATTCCTCTCCATTCCTCTCTGTAAAAAACCAATAAAATATATTTTAAAAAAAGGTAATGAAATATGGTACTGATCTGCCTCCTCCTGTTCTCATTTCTTCTCGTCTTATTGCACCAAGAGGTGGTTCTTCCCTTAAATGTTAGGGTTATTGTTCCCAGTACTTTCCTTCCGTGTACTTTTTTGGCATGTGAGTTTCATAATGTTTTTGATGCTGAGTCTCTCGGCCATCCAATCTAGAGAGTAATGCTCTGACCCTTTAGTGCAGGACAGTTCCTCCTGCGTTTGACAGTTCAATGAGTCAAAGGACTCCAGGCTCCAAGCTTGGGTTTTCCAGAATCACAGAAGTTCTCTAAGCATCCTTTTCTTAACATGTAACATAATAAAAACATCGCCCTCAACTCTTGTTTTGGTGATTATAAACGATGGATGCTTCCTAGGTGTAAGATGCTCTATAAAGTACAGAGACATTTTCCTTTTGAGTATTGGAATGAGTGCCAATGATGACAAAAGTGTCCTCTGCGCATTATTTCATATCAAAACTGATAGAGAGGAATGAAACTGAAATAGTTCATTGACTCTGTCTTGTACACATGTGCACATCACATGTATGCAGTTTGCAAACAGATACGAAGGAAGAACAGCAGAGCAGCTGACTGCCGAACCTCATACTTCAGCAAAGCTCTTTATGGTAAACTAGAGGCCCGATGCACGAAATTCTTGAAAGGGGGCTCGGCCCTCGCAGCCCTGGCTTTTTCTGGAAAGTCGTCTGGAAGGTCGTTGGCTGCCCGGTCTAATTAGCATATTATGCTTTTATTATTATAGATTGTTAGATGTTTTTCATGAAAATTTTTGAGATCACTTTCTGAGAAATTCCTTTACGTCCAGAAATTCCAGTTACCCAGGAAGGAATAGAAATGATTTCATTGTTACTTGCATTTGGAAAGAGAATATTTTAAGCTCCACTTGTGTGGATTTCCCATCTTCAACATGATTCACTATCTTTAGGGCTAACCCCCACGATTGGAAAGGATCTTTTGAAGAGCAGTAGTAATATGGTGAGCTTAGGAGATGTCACAGCTTAAGCTTCCTGCCCTTTGCCTTGATTTTCTTGGAAAGTGAAGACATTCTGCTCTATACCACGAAGAGCCAAGGAAACCTGTGTTAGCAGAAGGGAGGGACCAGAGGCCTGCCTGCCCTCATGACACGTCCTGCTGACGTTCCAGTTTGCTAGACGAGAACTGGCAGCCCTGGGCTCTGCGTCAGGGCCCCTGCAAGTAGGTGGTGGGGCCTCCAGGCAAATGAATTGATATGACTACTTTAATAACGTCTTAACACTTAGGAGTCTATGAATCATTTACGAGACATAGAAGAGTGTCAGGACTGTGTTCCTTGAATGTCTAATTTAAACATGTCTAAGGTGATATCCATCTTAGCCAAGGAGTTTAGTCCTGGGCTTGATTGTGGTCCCCTGGGACTGTCCATGGGCCTCCAGACCTCATTCCTGCACTGGCCAACTGCTGCCTTCCAGTCTTCCTTCCCTGAGTGATTGCTATGACATAGGGTACATCTGGTGGGGTCTATGTAATCATTTTTCTTTTCTTGAGTAAGGAAGTGGTGTTCCAGCAGCTGCCCGTCATCTTCCCTGGTGGCAAATGATTCAGAAAATGTCTAGGACCGCTGCGCATTCTGCGGGTTTTGCAGTGGGAAGACCCGGCAGGCACAGAGTTCAGCCCATGGCTACTCTGCGTTACCCGAACATTCCCAGGGTGGCGGGGTCGTCATCCCTACGCAGATGCCTTACGGGGTCTGGCTGTTGTCCAGAGTGGCTCTCGGATGAGAACACGCAGCCATGCAGAAACGGCACCAACAGTGCTGGCTTGCCCACTACGGCCGTGCATTTTTCCTTTTCAACATCTGTGAACCCATGGCCTCTTTCCCTAGCCTGGGAGCGGGACACTGTCCCTCTCCACACCTCCAACTCATTAAAAATGAAAAATAAGACAACAACGATAAACTAGAATCACATTCTAAAGTTCCTACTGATAAGGGGCTCTGATTTACCTTGGGATCTTTCGAGTTTGTTGTTGTTGGCAAAGACCTTGTTTTTTTCTCAAGTCTTGCAGCCACATATTGGCCTTTCAAAACCTTTAAGTCCTGTAATACTATATTTTGTGAAGAGGGGGAAAAAATGAGATTCCCCCCCCCTCCTTGCTTTTGTTAACCCATTCTTGCTTTAGACTCCCAACAAAAAGGGTTTTTGTTAACTGGAGCTTAAAATCAGCCAGCTTGCAAAGTAGTCTCCCTTTTTATGCAAGGAGGATTAGCTTGGCATGTTATGCAGTTCTCTTGTATGAGCCATTCACGTGTCCTGTCATAAGGTGTATAATTACTGCACTTCACCATCAGCAATCATTCTTAAGTTAAACCTGTTTTAAACCTCTCATTAATATAAATCACACCGGGAAGGTAGAGAGTACAACTTCAGAAAAACCGAAAGTGTTAGGGAGTTAATCTGTTCTTTTCATAATAGACCCAGAATAAATAATTTTTACTTAGCTCTTTTCTCTCTCTGCAATCAAAATAGTTTGTGATGAAAGATTGGGTATCGGGATTGCATAAATGTACAGTGTTTTATTCAGACAAGATTGGCCTTCCTGCCTGGTCCCGCCTCGTTTTCTCTCTGTCACCCTTGAACAGTGAAGTGTGTAATCCTCCATTCTTTTAAAGTTCGCCCCCTGACAAAATGTCCTCTGTCTCCCTCTCTCTGTCTCCCCCTACCCCCACCCCCATGCACACTCTCCCTCACACACACACTTGCTCATACACATAGATTCAATAGCAAAGTGCTTTTATTTTTAAGTCTTTCTTTCAATGAACTATCCCAGCATGCTTAGCTAGCTAGCCATCTAAATTTACAAACAATGTCTCAAATAATGATTTTTCTTTCATGGAAGAACTACAGTAAGAGGACTCAAATATCCAGGGTATATTTACCCATTAGTGGTTTGCTCCAGTGTAGGTACAGGTGGTACGGGCAGCCTACAACAGCAACCTGAGCTTCTCATCTTTCTAACACGGGAAGGCCACTTCTATTCTTCCTCTTGGCCTCCTGATCAACCCACAGAATCCGCCTGCCACTGCCTCAGAGATGTTGAGGGAAGGTGAGTCCAATTAGGGCTTCTAGGTGAGGGGTTAGTCAGTCTCAGGCAAGTGTTTCAAATTCTTACACATCTTGAAAAGCCCAGACCTGACCTGGCCTTTGCCCATCTCTCCAAACTCATTTATCACTTCTCTCTCTTTTCTCAACCTTTCTAATGCCATGACCCTGTAATACAGTTTCTCATGTTGTGGTGACCCCCAATTTCATTGTTACAAATAGAACATAATTAAAGCATAGTGATTAATCACAAGAACAATATGTAATTATATATGTGTTTTCCGATGGTCTTAGGCGACCCCTGTGAAAGGGTCGTTTGACCCCCAAAGGGGTCACAACCCACAGGTTGAGAACCCCTGCTCTTGAGCTTCTGACTCATCATCTTTCCAGTCGCCTTTCTTTTTAAATTTTCTCAAGAACCCTCCCTCCTTCCCTCCCTCCTTCCCTCCCTCCCTCTCCCTCTCTCTCTCTCTCTCTCTCTCTCTCTCTCTCTCTCTTTCTCTCTCTTTCTTTCTTTCAACTCAAAGGACTTTACTTTTATTAATTCTATTTCCCCCAGCTAATTTTTATTCATTTACAGGTCTAAGATTAAGCCCACCTTCTGTATTTCTTTTACATATTTTTATTTCCCCCCATTGATTTTTAGAGTGGAAGGGAGAAAGAGAGAGAGAGAGAAGAATAGAAGAGGGAGGGAAGGAGGGAGGGAGGGAGGGAGGTAGAGAGAGAAATATTGATGTGAGAGAGACACATCAATTGTTTGCTTCCCTCATGTGCTCCGATCAGGGCCAGGGGTCTAATCTGCAATCCAATCCAGGTATGTGCCTATGTGTCCTTGACCGGAACTGAACCTGTGACCCTTCAGTGCATGAGCTGACGCTCTAAACACTGAGCTACACCAGCCAGTACCACATCACTGCCTGTGGTTGCTAGGAAAGATTCTAGGTCATTGGAATTTAGAGTTGATTTTGACAGATGACATCCCTGTTCTCACAGGACTTATATTCTGGGGTTGGCCTTCAATAGCGATGTCTTGACATTCTCTTCCATGTTGGCTCCCTTTTTGTTGCATTTCCATACCACTCTGATTTTTCATAGTATTTCTTCAGCCCGTTCAACTATTTTTTAATGCTTATGAGGGAACACTCATCAAGCTTGGACAAGTTCTTTCTTCCCTGATGAAGTCTAGGCTCTGTATGACCTGATCAGACTTCCTCTTTCTGTCTCGTGTCCATCCCAGAAGGTGCCCAGTAGGTGATCAATGAATGGATGAAGGAATGGCTTTGTTCCTGTCCCCGAACGTCTTTCAGTTATACTCTGCCTGAATTATTTTATATCACTCTGTTATACTGTCTCAAATGTTATTCTGGTTAGAAATTCAGTGGGACCAACAGGCTTTTCTTTAAAAAAGAAAAGTCAATTTACTGAAAGTGATTGTTTTAGACTCATATCATCTGTTTTTCTTTTAGCATCACAAATATGAGTGGCTGCCGGAATGGGGATAGGAATTGGGTTGAGAGGTGACATTTCTTGGGCTTGGAACAGGGGACACTGTGAGGGTCTTGCACAGGGTGCTGGAGCTTGGAAAATGTGTTTAGGGAGATGGGAGAGGAGGGCCAATAGGGAGAGAAGAGGATTTCCAAGCTAAGCCTGGATTATTTCAGGAATTTATATTGAGAAAGCTAAGAACCCCATTTTCTCATCCCTTGTGAAAGAAGGAAGGGAACTAAAATTAGTGAAGAATCTTTTATGTGCCAGGGACTTTACATACATTATGTCATAAGGCATTATGTTATTTCTAGCTTATATTTCAGTTTAATTCCAGAACTAGAACATGTGAAGCTGACGCACTGTGGCCTCTTGGTGCACAGTTAATGCCATTTGAATGAATGAATGTACTGTATACATACTTGATCTTCATTTTAGCATAATTCTGTAAGCCAGCTCCCCTAGCCTCAGAATTCATACCAGTAGTACTGGTATAAAAGTAGAGTTGCATTCAGGGTTGAATTGTGCTTTGTGAGCCGGCATGGAAACCCAATCAGCCTGTGTGATACTGTTTCAGTAGAAGAATTCAGTGTGAGTTCCAGACCATTGACTCACCTCTGAGCTTTTGGAGCTCTATGCCTTGGTAGAGTAGGGATTACCTGTTTGTGAATGCAAAAATCATATGAAGTTAAGTCTTACGTATTCTATTTTACTGTGATATTTAGGGCATGTCTTTTCTAATACTGAGTTTAAGTGATTTTCTCTCTTCCTCTGTTTTTTTTTTCTTCCATAAACTGCCGTCAAATTTTTTTGTAAGTAGGTAGTAGGTAGTACACCCAATGATGACAGTAATAAAAGTTACTACTTAACAAGATTTTAAAAAGTAAAGGGAAAAAATAATTTCTAAGATTCCAAAAACATAACACTGTTCGGTATGTCCCTATTTCATATTGAGTTACCAGGAACATGACATTAAACTGGTTTTGGTTTGGTTCAGGTCCACGAGAAACCACATTAGTGATGAATTCCAATAAGATTAAAATACAGCCACAGAGAGAGACCCTGGATGGACTGAGAGCCGCACGATAGCGTCCTTCCTCCTGTAATGGTAAAGCCTGGCCAGAAATTTTTACTAGAATATTTGCAAAACCAAGCTTACACTAACTTACAAGTAATTTGAACTTTTTGGTAATTATTATATCTCCAATAAATTCAATGAAGAAGGAAATGTTTACTATTTTGATCCCTGAAATTGGGTGTGTAGTGGCAATAAGTGGGCTTTTGAACATGGGTTCAAGTAGACATTATTTGGTTAGGATGTGGGAAGTACTATTAAGAAACATAAGGTTCATTCAGGAGTTTGATGTCTTTGATGCGTATGATTCTCTTCCTATATAATTATTTTTATAGTCGGTTTGAACACAATATATTTATTTATGTCTACTGTTATGTCTACTGTACATCTAGGGTATCCCTAATGTATACACACACTTTGCATAATTATCCTGGTAGTATTTATTAAAATACATTTCATTTTCAAAATTGAGCTATCAGCTGTTAAAATGTATATACAAATGTATTTAAAAAGATATGTATAAAATGCAAAGTTGGATGAGAAATCTGATTAAAGGAAGAGCAAATGAATTACTGGAAATCAGTTAAAACGAAAAGTTAAATCTTTGAAAAGCATGTTAAATATATTTATAAAAACATTTTGCAAAATTAAATTAATGGTTATAGATTACTTCAAAACATTGAGAGGCACTGTGGGCCCGTGGTTGGCGTGCAGGTTCCGGACACCAAGGAGCCTCCTCTCTGCAGCTCACCATTAACTCGGACCAGTGCAACCTCTGAAGGCCTCTCTTTCCTCCTCTGTAAGATGGGCTGAGTCTCCATGTTGATGGGTTGTATGGAGAATTAAAGCCACCTTTTATGAAGCTTCTTGTACAATGTTTGCTTATCGTTGGCATCTACAAATGGTGGCTATTTCCATCCACAATTATATAGCATTCAAGGAAATAGATACTTTAAAAAATGATTACAAGTAAGTCTCAATATACTGTTATTAGTGTTCATGACGGTATTCATTTTACTTAGCTTCAGGGGAAATATTCAGTTCAAAGTCCCCAGCAGCCCTGTTCTTTTTTCCCTCACACATTATAATACATTCCAGATCTAAAGGGAGACGTTCAAGAACAGTGTTTTCTAATTCTTCATCGAGTTTTAAAAATTTCATCAATTCTTTGTTCACTCCGCAGACAGTCATTTCTGAGCACCTACTAATATTTCATGCCATATACTAACCTCGAGGAATAAAAAGCACCGGCTTTATCTGCAAGGATATCACAGTCTGAAATAAATGAGCTGGCGAGCTGGTAATCCATTTAGACGATGGTTAAGTGGCTGAAACCTTTGAACTGATAAATAAGCTTTTAAAACTCTAGTCATTTTCTGGGCATGTTTAGGAAAAATTTTACTTACACACACACACACACACACACACGCCCATTTTAGTTTATGATAAATTGGGAAATCATTTGAAATCTGAACAAAAAAGTCATTTTTACTTTTTAGTCCATGACAGATAATTATCTGGATAACTTGTTCATTTCTAAGGTTTCTTTGACTGTATAGTCTAATGTGTATTTTAAAAATGTGGTTAGCCATTGCCTGGAATAATACAAAAATATACGCTTATATTAATAAAGATCATGTTACGTTTTATTTTCCTGAAGAGTTGTAGGCTTATCTACTGTATTAATTGCCTTTCTTGATGGTGGTTTTCCCGAATATATTTTGACCAAAAATGTTCAATGGTTTATTAGCTTATTAAAAAGGCAATGATTCATTTCTCAATGAATTGATATTTTAAACTTTTTTTACAAAGCCAAATTTTCATCATTAAATGATTTTAGAAAAAAAGAATAGGTTCTCTAAAATGTATAGTGCATACCTCTTTAATGAATAATTTTTGAATTCTATATTGAACAATGAGAGGCAATTCAGATTATAATCCAATCTTCTGAACTAGTGTTAAAAAATTTACCCAATCTGTGTTTTAAGTCAGTTTTGTTGAAATTGGATCACTTAAAATGAAATAACACATATTTCATCAGAATAACTAAATATCATGTATGATCAATATGAAAGAAAAAAATGTTAGAAACAAATATGTTGGCCTGGACCTTTAAATATTTTGTTCTGTATTTCTGAATACTTTCTGGCTTTTTTCATGGAGAAGTCCAGCAAATTTGAGAGTGAATCCTGATACTTTGATAGAGTCAGGTCTGCCTCCAAGCACAATGCCTGCTTATTAAGCTAGAAAACTTGTTATTGCTCTTTTATTATATCTGACTTTAGTATCATAAGCAATGATGGTCTTGTCTTTTCATGTTGTTTTCATAAAATAAAATTTTCTTATAAAGCTAGAGCCATTAAATCATAAAAACCCCAGACACAATTCATCACTTTGTTCCATCCCGAGTTCAATTACGGCTTTCAAATACGTCATATAAAATGCTCTGTTCTTGAGGAAGAATATAGTATAAGGATGAACCAAGTACCAAATAATCACTGACCACTTAAGAACAGCATTTATATTTATTAATTTTTCATGGCATTCTTTAGGTTTGGATCCTTGAATATCCAAAGCAAAGGCATTCCCAAAAACAAAGCTACAGTGCATACTTTAAAAAATGCTTTCAAAGGGAAAATGGTAAAATTGAAAAACCACTTAACATCCTTGAATGGAAGAAACTATATACCTACATTAGTGGTAAAGAAAATATGATAATGGAAAATTTATAATTCTAGAAGAGAGCAGGACAGGACAGCTCATTAAACTGGGATCATATGTATGTTGGTTTTGTTTAGGACACTTTCAATTTCTGTTAGTCTCTTTGGTTCTCAGCTGTTTATTTTTAGTGGCTAGATCATAGTTTTCCGTGATAAGGGACAGAGAGTCTGCACACTGAGCTATGTAGAGACTAGAAAGTAACTGTCTGTTTGACTGTGATAGCAGTGACCAGACGTCGCAGCAAATGCTGGCATGCTTGCTTTACTATGGTTTTGTTGGTTTGTTTTTGCTTTTTGGTGTGTGTTGTGTGTGTTTTTTTGTAGTCCAGGACTACTTTCCCACTTTTTGCTTGTTTGAACCTGGCTTTCGGGTAGCCCAGAGATATCTTAAAAACTGTTAATTGTTCAGGGAAATACAACTAGGGCTGAGATTGGAAGGAGTACTTGAGGAGGAACTTTTTTGTTTTGTTTTATTTTATTATGAGTTTATTTGTTCGAATATATGGTTTTAGATTATTGGGGGCGGGGTGTAGGTAAAAGCCTATTTGCTCTCGGGGCAAAATCCTGGAAGATACACACAGAACACCACTGGTGGCTTCTTGGCCAGATAGAGTGTAGTCGAGGGGCTGATAGGGTGCAGGGTGGTGGGAAGGGAGCCACAGCCAGAGCTGTGTTAGTCTTTGTCTATCAGAGGCACTTCCGTGTCCGTATTAGAGTAGATGTAGAGGAACTTAACTGGAGCTGAGAGGAAAGTTCTTCTGTTTGGCATTTCCTTGAAATTAGATTGGCCTCTAACACATCTTCCCTCTTTTCCTTCCTCTCTTTTAAACTTGAGGGAAAACATGATTTTCAAAATTTTACCTTGGATTTCTCCTTCCTTTCGAATCACACAGCAGGGAAAGAACTTGAAGGATAAAAGGAGCTGGTGCAATTTTAAATAGTTAACGGCTACCACATCTTCAAAGATGAATGCCCTAAAATAAAACATTCTAGAATGCTAACTTTTAAGTGTTCACATCTAAATGTTTTAAATGGGAGGTGTGGGTGAGAATTGGCTGGGCTAAAATTGTGGCTAACAGATTGCAGTTCAGAAAAACAAGGGGACATAGGAGTTCATTAACATCCCAGGTTTGGACTGGAATCTTCTGTAGTCACTATGGTTAGAGTATAGCAGCTCCCTGTGCCCGAGTGGAGCCTGGCTTCTGTCCTGAGAAGAACTTTGTCATCAAGTGCCTGCCCTATGAACTGGGCCTATTACCTAGCCGCTCTGAGGTTCTGTCTGGCTGTGTCACTCAGTAGATAGAGCTGTGGGTGACATTCCCAGGGAGCCGCAGAAAGGAGGAATGGACTGACATTGATTCCAAAGAGTAGGCCGAGTTCTAGGAGAGAAGTGGCGCATGATCTTGGCCGCATGGACGGAGGGTTTCCAAGCTGAGTGGACAAGGAGGACAGACTTGTCTTGGGGAGTAGCATGGGCAAAGGCACTGTGGCCCAGCTCCCTGAGGCTTGAGGTTCATGCTTCGTGTGCTGAGCCCGGAATTTGGGAAATGGCCCGTAAGGGCCCTGCACGCCATAAGGAGTAACTTTATTCTGTAGGTGCATATGTTTCTTAGGCTGTGTGACAGATCACCACACTTAAAGCGACATAAAGCAACGCCTTCATTAGCGGTCAGTTCTGTTGGTCAGGAGTCCAGCGCAGCCTGGCTGCAGCATCTGTGCTGTTCATTACAAGACAGAAATCAACATGGTCGCTGCGGCGAGTTCTCTTCTGGAGGCTGCGGGGGTGGAGGGGGGATCTGTTTTCAAACAGATTGACCTGTTTTATATACTGACCCTGATCTGTTTTATATGCAGGCATTTTAGTTCTAAATTAAGTTTCTGATTTCATTTTTATTATTTAATCTGAAAGTAAATTCGAGGACGGCTGGACCTTTCTAACACCTTCAGTTTATAAATGAGAAAACGGTGGCTCAGAGAGGGGAAATGAGGGAACTTGCCAGGGTTCCTTAGCATTGCCAAGCACGGAGTCGAGTTTGAGAAGAACAACTCACTGGAAAAGAATGAGGAGAGGGCATGGAGGGCATAAGAAAGGGCAGCTCATGCAATGGTCATGGATTCCAGAGGAGGCTGGGGTCAACTTAGCTTGGGGTTTATCAGGAAAACTTCAGCAGATAAAGTGGATCTTAGCCTGGCTGTTAAAGGAAGTAATGGAGGGAAAATGAGAATTGCCTAAGTCACGGCCTATAGGCAGCTCTGCAGAGTTTGGAGCGGGTAAGAGAAGCGTGAGGGGCCGTGGGGAATTGTGCCTATGAGCTTTGGGGTCTTACATACTTGAGCTGTGTGATGTTGGGGAAGTTATTTTGTCTCATTGAGCCTCAGTTTTCACTACTGTAAAATGGGGCTAATAATTATGCACATATAAATGCATAATAACCGTTTTACAGGTCAAAACGAGTTGACTATCTGAACTCTCTTACGTTTCACCCTAATCTACTCATATCTTACAGGGTTGTTGTGAGGCCCAGGGGAGATAATGTATGTTTAGCACAGAACCTAGCACATAATCAGTGCTGAATGTACATCAACTACTTGTAGTATTGCTCTAGGAATAGGAGGCTTCAGACTCTGCATTTGAGGTAGAGGGGTTGACCTTGCAGCCAGGAGAAGTCTTTCACTTTGACATATAGGACAGTAGCCACCTTACAAGGGAGAAGATTATACGTTACAAGTGAAATGTGAGAAAATCACCCAGAACTAGGGTCAGGAGGGCAGAAAGACCCCTGATGTGTCAACATTTGGCTTGGCCTGGAGATACAAAGTTTAGTAAGTAGCTTCAGATTGCATTCCTTGAGGAGCTTGCAGACTTGGGCAGGGAGTAGCGGGCTGGCAGACCAGATAACACCTAGTTCAGAGAGCAGAGAACTCTCCCAGGGAAGGGGAGAGAGGGACAGGAAGGAAGACAGGGGTGAGATGTGAGGTCAGAGCTGGGGAAGAGGGTGTCAGGTCTCATTGGATGAAGAGCAGAAGCTCTGCGGGTGGAGACTCACTAGTGATGAGAAGGGCGAGAAGTGAGGAAGTTATGCTTTAATGAAGGGGGTTTCCGGAAGGGAAATGAGGGCTCCTTAGGGAAGAGCAAAGAGCTGGGCAAGGGGCAAGAGGAAGAGGAAGTGTGGGGAGGGGTGGCGTTTGTTAGTGTTGAGGATGTGGGTGTGATGGGTACACAGATGTGAGAGCGGTTGGCTGTGACCCACTGGGTAAGGACACTGTGGGTCAGGACCTGCAATCCAGAGGGACCATGGGAGGACATGGGAGCTCTCGGCCAGGGTTCCTGATTTCCCCAGAGTTCCAGTCTGATAGAAATGAGGACCCCCTGGTGCAGAACAACCCCCCCACCCGGTCAATGTCCACGTTTGCTATTGGGAGAATGCCCCCATCATTCCCTTATATACTCAGAGAGAATCAAAGCATCTCTCTCCGAGCCTGTGACCCACAACAAGGGCTTTAAGACAGCTTCCGAGAGTGCGTTTGCCTTGTTTATGGTGCATGTACTAATTAGAAAGAGCTGTGTTCTCTCTCTTTGTGGCCTAAGACTTTGCAGTGGATCTACACTGTCATTATTACCAGTAATAATGAGATAAAACTTCAGAGCAGGTGTCTGGTAATCCTTGGTGGAGAAAGTTCAGGGGATCTTGTTCCTCAACTTTGCCTTCTTTCCACCTGGAAAGGAGGCGGATGAGCCCATCAGACCACAGGCTGTTGGGAAGAAATTCCTTGGCTCAATGTGAAGAAGGCATGGTATGCTGAGATTACTGTTTACAGGGGCCGGGGCCGGCTGCTTTGATGCTCTCCCAAGCCTGGAGATGGAGAGAGAAGTGGCTTTGGTGAGCATCCAGCCTCTTACAGGGAAGTTATTCTAGTTCCCAGGCATGGAATCTTTCCTTCAGAGTCACAGGGCACATTCTGATGTAATGAATCAAGACTCTGGCTTCCACGGGAAGGCTTGATATGTTGCTCTATTCGCCGTCGCTTTAATTCCACTGTATAAAGAAGAATATGCCATCTTCTTGTCTTCTGAAGAACTCTGAATTTCTTAAATCCCATAAAACTGAGTGTTATTTACTCAAACTTCCCTTCTGAATTCTGCCCCGGCGTGTTTGTAGGCAGTTACATTTATCTCTGTAACATTACTCACCATTTGGTTAAAAGAAAACAAACCCCAGCAAAAAAAAAAAAAATACCTCCTCCACAAAACACATAGAAAATGGGAATAACATGCGAATGAACAAAATCCTGGCTTGATTCAGTTCTCTTGCGACAAATGTAGAGTTGTTTGTAATTTTGAGTAAATGAGTCTGCAAACCAAAATAGTTAGGAGGTTTAATTTTAGGTTTACCGTTTTGACATTGTAACCCTAAATTACATCTTGCTTGGAAAAATCTCTTCAATTTGGGTGGTTTTTAACCTAGTGCCACAAAATGACTCTATATTAAAATTTCTCTGAAGATCATACAGCTTTATCTGTCTATTTACCTACATTAATATATAGGTAATAAATAATAATCTTAAATGTGCTCTTCTTGTTGAAAATGTTGGTCATCTTAAATACACCAAATTAAAAAAAACAACACACAAAACAAAACTCTTTAAACGTAGCAAGGAGGGAGCAGTCAGGAGATGTACCAAACTCCATAAAACACAACATTTTAGGGGAGACGAAGGGCTAAAGCAATCAACATTTTTACCAAATTGAGTTATCTACGTGAGTTTCAGTAACCCCTCTTTAATGAAGACCTAGCACTGAAAATTGTTTCTGTAGTTGGAGAATGAGGCAATTATTTACTGGTATTCCGTTAACGCTGGTGCGACTGAAAGAGAGGGCAGGAAGTGTTTAAAAATCACGGTGTGGTGCCTCCAAGAGCAATAGAAACAGACAGGTACTTAATAAATGTCTTTGATGATGGTGATGGTAAGAAGGAAGATGGATAAATTACTGAAAATACCTGGATTTACAAGGCTAAAGGCTAATAGAAATCTAGGCATCAGCTGTGATCAAGGGCAGTGCCCTTAACTAAATATATTTCTACTTGGAGCTCATGGGAAAAGAGATAGTGCATTTCAGATGCCAAGCCCTAGACCAACTCTGGGCAGTAGCAATAGCCTCTTTTGGCCCTTGGTAAATCCCCTATAAACTAAGTACCAAAATCAAATGTAAGAACCGAAGGGAACTCTGTAGACTGTTTGGGTGACCTTAGTAGTCACTGGCGTCTCAGGAGGCCGGAAGCCCAGCTAGAGTTCTACAATAGCACATTCCTGCTGGCCCAAGCCCTTCCAAGTCTCACATTTTAATGCATGAAAACTTTTTTCAAGTGCCTTATTAAAGCTACGTTGGCTGGGACCGAATGCCAGTGGGTGGAATCTGGGTTTTATCAGGTGCTGCTTGAGGAAAAACATTTCTGCTAGTTCCAGAAAGCACTGAAAGCAGAAACGGGTTGGGGTTGTTATTTGGAGACAGACTCTTGAAAGTTTCATGGAAACAAAAACGATTTTAAACTAAAAAAAAAACAAAAACAAACTATCAGTTTTATTTTCTACTTGGTGTCATTATGGTGATAGTGTTTGTGCCTATTTCCTGGACTACTGGCCTGTTCCTTCAGCATCCTCCCTTTGGGAAAATGTATGCCTTCCAAATGTTGCCTTGCGGCTCACACCTCATTATTCTGATTCCCTTGTTAGACTCAGCACTTCTTCTTAAAAATGCCTTTGAATCCACAGAGTCATATAGGAACTCTCAGCAAATACAGCAGAAACTGAGTCTACTTCACAAAGTCTAGTTTCCTGGCCAAGTGTCAGGGCCCAAAGGCCTACATTTTTGTGTCCTGTCACTGCCATAGGTATTTTATTTCTTACCCTAATTTTCTCTTCACTCAGATCGCCTCTCCCATTTGTTCTATCTCAGTGGTATGCATGTTTTTGTACGTGTTCTCAAATTATTTGGGGAATAAAGCAGAGTATAAACAAATAGATAAATCAATATTGATATGGTGATGTCCTATCTTAAATGAGATAATTAGCAGTAAGACCATTCAGAGCAGGTTTTGATGAGTTTCCACAATAGTGTACATAAAGAGTTTGCTTAGTTTGTAGCTTTTGTCGGTCTCCCAGCATTATTAAATAATTAGAGAATTTATATCTTATCTTTTGGTTGTTCATGCTCACTCCAGAAATAATTTGCAAGACAATGTAATTTAGATGCTATCTGCTTTAAATAGGAATTAGTGTAGGTTGGATATAATACAAGTAAAAGATGTAACCTGGGGAAAAGTTATTGCCTGGAAGGTTTGGAAATTAATACTATTCTTCCTTTGAGCATCGTAAGGTGATTGATCAAAATGGTCAACTTAATATAAGGAATATGACCTTTGGGCATAACATGCTTATGAATTCAAATATTAAATCATTTCACATCTCTTCCACTTTATTAAGTTCTGTCCAATAGCACTTTCTAAACATTCTTCATAATTTACTTACGCCGTGACAGCGGCATTTGAGCAGACGGATGTGGATAGCTGTTCTAGTTTCCAATGTAAAACACCACGTCCTATAGAGAGGCCAGGGAATTCTTTGTGAAATAAATGACTTTTAGTTGTGCGTCTATCTGATGCAGGTTTTATTGGAAAAGTATACATATTTTTCTTTCATTTGCATGACTCTGAAAGCCATTTTGGCAAATCCAGCGTGGTCCTTAGTGTCACATGAGGATGAAGCCCTGGCCTGCGTGTGGTGACCAGGGTGAGGTGAGATCATTGGAGAATACAGCGTCTCTTTTCTAAGGTCCACTGTGTGTGTGCGTGTGTGTGTGTGTGTGTGTGTGTGTGTGCACCCTCCCATCTACCCCCCAACTTTATCCTTACCAAAGGATACAGATGAACCTTGGAGGTGGTACTCATGTGAATTCTGCCTCTGACCTTACTCAGACCTGAACTTCTTTAGGTCGGCATGGGGTCAGCAAAATGACTTGATAAACTAATATATGCTACCACGTTAGTACAGACCTTCCCGATGGGATAAGCCCAGCTTGCTTGTCAATTTTTATGCTTTTGCAAATGGTTATTAATTTCAAATGATTTTAAGTATTTTATTTTTCATTTAAATGTATTTTAGGAAAATGCAAAAAGAACAAATGTTGACCAGTGGCAATTAGTTCCTCAGCAAGCCATTACCACCCTCTCTTTTCTGAACAAGACAAAGTCTATGTGATTTCTTAAATACAACATGATTTTTTACAAAATTTGAATTTTACTGTGTCCGATGGGATTGACTATGTGCCAACTTTATTGTCATTACTAAAAATGATGATGACACCTACTCACCAAGAACAAGGCGCTGTGCTGGAAATGAACATAAAGTGTCCCAGTGAATTCTCACTACAACCTGGTTGGAAAAGGTTACTGTGTGCCTCCTACAAATTGGTGAAAGGAACTCTGAGATGTTGGGCCATGTATCCAAGTTACAAAGCAAATGAGTGGAAAAGTTGAGTGAGAATTCTTTATTAAGTTTTGCTGTGATAACAGGAGTAATAATTGCTTTTTGTAATAATATTGGGGCATTGCAAAAATGCCTAGCATAGAAAGTTAGACCCCTTCTCAGTACATCATTCAGGGAAACCAACAAATGCTGCATCTTCATCTGACTTCTTGTGGATAATCTTTGTAGTTTATCTGATAACTTTTATAGTAACCATTTTTAATTCTTTTTCTCATGACTCTTTGATGATATACTTTTAACTTTTTTCTTTTTTACAGTTGAGTCAGGGTATATTTTAAATTTAGAATAAGCAAGAATTGTCAGGGCAATATAATTTTTAACACATTTGCCTTCTGACACTTTTTATCCCGCAATGTTCAAATCCTTTCTCATTTAATTACTTATATCAATCACTTATTCTTAAAAGAGTTTCCAACTAGTATATGCTGGTGTTTAATGTTGCCACTTCTCTTTTTCATTTAACATCACTAAATGTATACCCGCCACTGAATTTTTAAGGCACTTGTTTTAAGTATTTATGTGTGTTTTTTGTGTGTGTTAGAAATATGCTAGAAAGTTTATAGAAACTTATATAAATGTTGGGCTCGTTGGACATTCAGTAAAGACTGCTTTAGCCGTTATTTTTCTTGCTCTAAAGCACTCAATTAAAGAGCTTGACATAAGTTATTGTTTATCTAGCCATTTACTTTGAAAAATGAAAAGTAATACATTTACAGAAAATAATTAAGTACTACATATGGGCAAAAATGAAAAGTAAATGTCCTCCTTCTTCCTGTTTCTCTCCTGGCCCTTCTCCCGATCCTGGATTCCTTCTCTTCCCAGGTTCTCTTACTGGATATCTAAGCGCAGATTTGTACAGACGATATGTTTTAAAGAGTAGAATCTTTTTAGGGTTAAATTCTATATGATGACTGTCTTCCCTCTCATGTTCACTGCATTGGGGAATAAGCAGCTCTCGGTGGGACATTCATAGTAAAATCAGAATACATTTCAAATGAGAAAGAGCATGAGGACCGTGGGAATAGAAGTGGAGAACCAAAATACGGCAAAGAGTACACATTTATAAAGTTCAACAATGAACAAATTTTTGTAATCCGAAAGAAGGCAGTATGGCAGGCTCTTAGAGGAACGCTCTTCTCTGCATTTCTCAAGTCCCCAGGCGCTGGGAGTGATGCCTGTTGAGCTGGTGCGGGCTGAAATGGTCGTTGGTCATGTGTGCCTGCTGAGGACGAGGTGTATCCAGCTTCACATGTGCCTGCAGGACTACATAGTACGTGTGGCGGCTTGGTCAAGCATTAAGAATTTCAGGACAGGGCAGCAGAGCTTTAAGCCAAGTGGCTGCACAGCTCCGTGTCTGTGAAGCCAGCCCAGTGCGCCCCGAGATCCTTGAGCATGTGGGGGCGGGGGGAGGGAGGTGCCAGTGGGGAATGGAGCAGGCTGCATGGGGAGAATGGGAAGGTGATGCCTTATGCAGGGATGTGTTCACTTGAGTGCATGTTCCCTCTTTGGGTTTTCCCAGTCTTTGCCACTTATTTAAAAAAAAATTCTTTTATTTTATTTTGGCATTTTTTTCTTTATTGATTAAAGTATTACCTATGTGTCCTTATCCCCCCATTGCCCTCCCCACATCCCCACTCGTGCCCTCACCCCCCTGGTGTCTGTGACCATTGGTTAGGCTTATATGCATGCATACAGGTCCTTTGGTTGATCTCTCCCCCTCACCCCCACCCTCCCCTGCCTTCCCTCTGAGGTTTGACGATCTGATTGATGCTTCTCTGTCTCTGGATCTGTTTTTGTTCATCAGTTTTTGTTGTTCATTATATCCCACAAATGAGTGAGATCATGTGATATTTATCTTTCTCTGACTGGCTTATTTCACTTAGCATAATGCTCTCCAGTTCCATCCATGCTGTTGCAAATGGTAGGAGTTCCTTCCTTTTTACAGCAGCATAGTATTCCATTGTGTAGATGTACCACAGTTTTCTAATCCACTCATCAGTCGATGGGCACTTAGGCTGTTTCCAAATCTTAGCTATGGTGAATTGTGCTGCTATGAACATAGGGGTGCATATATCCTTTCCGATTGGTGTTTCTTGTTTCTTCGGATATATTCCTAGAAGTGGGGTCACTGGGTCAAATGGGAGTTCCATTTTTAGTTTTTTTGAGAAAACTTCATACTATTCTCCACAGTGGTTGCACCAGTCTGCATTCCCACCAGCAGTGCAGGATGGCTTTTTTTCCTCCTCATCCTAACCAGCACTTGTTGTTTGTTGATTTGTTGATGATAGCCATTCTGACAGGTGTGAGATGGCACCTCATTGTTGTTTTGATTTGCATCTCTCAGATGATTAGTGACTTTGAGCATGTTTTCATATGTCTCTTGGCCTTCCTTATGTCCTCTTTCAAAAAGTATCTATTTAGGTCCGATGCCCATTTTTTGATTGGATTTTTTATCTTCCTTTTGTTAAGTTGTATGAGTTCCCTGTAAATGTTGGAGATTATTTGCCACTTCTTAAGGAAAGGGGATTGATTATGGACTAGGATGTCGCCTGCAGGGGGGCCTTTGTTTTGGAAGTTACGCGGAAGCATGGAGGATGGATGGCTCTGCTGGATTCAGCTGCCATGTGGCTGGAGTGCTGATGAAGTCAGGGGTGGCATCGGGGCATTCACGTCAAGGATGTGAGATGAGGAACCCCGCTCTGAATTCTGCGGGATGGGAGGGGGTGCATTCACAGAGACTTCTGGTGTGTGGAGAGCAGAGACCAGTAAGTGCGTGGTTCCAGGACCTTAGTGTCAGGACAGAGGAAGCCGCATGTTCTTACCAGAAGCAGCCAAGGGGCAGGGGACTCAGCTTAGTGGCCTGGGGCTGTGGTCAGCAAACTGTGGCTCATGAGCCACATGCGGCTCTTTGGCCCCTTGAGTGTGGCTCTTCCACAAAATACCACAAAATACCACATGCGGGCGTGCACATACAGTGCGATTGAAACTTTGTGGCCCATGCGCAGAAGTCGGTATTTTGTGGAAGAGCCACACTCAATGGGGCCAAAGAGCCGCATGTGGCTCGCGAGCCGCAGTTTGCCGACCACTGGCTTGGGCGTCAGGAAAGGCTTTCTGGAGGAGGCAGCCCCGAGAGGGATCCTGAGGGGCGAGTCTGGTGAGGACCTGCATGATGACCAGGGACTGTTAACCAGGGGATACGTTGGACTTGATGCTCAGGGCTATGGGGGAACACGAAAGCAGCGGTTCTCAACCTGTGGGTCGCGACCCCTTTGGCAGTCGAATGACCCTTTCACAGGGGTTGCCTAAGACCATCCTGCATATCAGATATTTACATTACGATTCATAACAGTAGCAGCATTACAGTTATGAAGTAGCAACAAAAATAATTTTATGGTTGGGTCACAACATGTATTTAAAGGGCCAGAAGGTTGAGAACCACTGCACCAAAGGCTTCATGAGAGCAGCACAGTCAGGTTTACATTTTCTGAACTGTTTTCCGTGTTGTCGTTAGTGTAAAGCAACGGTTCTCAAAGTGTGGCCCCTGGACCAGCAGCATTAGCATCACCCATGGGCTTCTCACAATGCAGATTCACGGGCCCTGCTCCAACCTATTAAATCAGATCTCCAAAGGAGGGCCAGACACTGGGTGAGAACAAGCTCTCCTGGTGATTTCTTAAATCACATTAGAGCTTGAGAACCACTGCTGTGGAGCAAAAGGCCTTCGAAATGTTTATTATCAATCCCTTGTTTGTCATGACTGACCTGAGGACCCTGGTGAATAAATCATTTATTAAAGATTAACTTAGTGGTGGGTGATAATTAAGACACAAGTCTCCTGACTATGCCCCTTCCTTCTGCCATGCACACTTCCCAGGCCAGGAGATTATCACAGCACTTTTAAAACGGAGATGTAATTATATTACCTTTCAAAAACGGTGCCTACAAAAGTACAAATGGGAAGAGGAAAATAATGTGGTGTAAGAAAAGACTGGCATATAATTTTTTTGTATCATATTTCAGCTGTGATGCATATCATGTTTGTGTGTCTCTGAGGCTAGAATGGGGAAGAAGGAAGTGACTTATCTAAACTTAAGCTAATTATTCTCTAAGCAGTGAATTTACTACCTCCTTGACCTTGGGTGAAACGTTTAATCTCTTTGAGCCTCAATTTCCTTATCTATAAAATGGGGATAATAATACTTGCCCAACAAGGTTGTTAGGATAAGGTAGCTTAAGTGAAAGTGTTTTGTAAGTTGTAAAGCATTATAAATGTGAATGATACTATTTTTATCATATAACTTAAACATAAATCCATTCATCTAGCACACATTTATCAAATATTTATTGTGGGCAATATTGTAAAGTGTAGAGTGTTTAGAAATGTGTTTTTGTTCAGAAGAATTATGAAACTTTTGAAATAGTTTTCAAAATTATCCATGTTATTACTCAGTAGGAAGCCGATTCAGACTTAATACGAAACACTTTGATTTGAAATTCCTAATCCTATATTTTGGATTGAATCTTACCTTAGATAGTTCTCTTCTAAATTTTTCTTACTTCTTATTTTAGTAGAGACACTCAACCAACACATTGTCAGGTGCATTATGTTACTTTCATAGTTTAAAATTTGTAACTTAAGGGAGAATTCCATTTAAGAATTAATCGAGCATATAATTATTTATATAACCTTCCAGAATAGCAACAATAGTGTATGAGTAATTTCTAAGTAAAATTACACTAAGTCCATGAGTGGCTTGTGTGACTCATTAAGCCTTGGAGTGAATTGGTGTAGTTTGGCTTTTATCAACTAAAAATAAGTACTATAAGTACTAGTGTACTGGTTATTAAGACGAGTCTTTTGGTTTACTCATTTAAGTAAGTCATAGGAGTTTCTCGGAGCCATAGGCTAGTCTCTCAGGACTTTATTAACGTGTGGCTCTCTGGTGTGAGAAATGGATCATTTCTAAGGAATTCCCACCTACCTCTAGAGGTGGCATTTATTCTTTGATAAATGGTAGCTTATTTACATAACCCTAAGGAAGTAGTCCATTTAATACCAGATAAATTGCAGTTACCAATAAAGCCCAGTGGTGCATTCCTTTGATGTGGCTATTTTGGTTAATTGAGAGATAATTCTTGAAATCTTTTAATCCTTTAAATGTCCATTACTGATGCTGAAGGTCTTTCTAAAGTGTACACTTCCTTTCCTTTAAGTATAACATCCTTGTCACAACTTAATCATCCTTAATAACATGGCTATCCTATGGTTGAACTCGGAACTCATTGGGGGATTCAGGAGAGGGCTAACCTGGAGGGTGCCCCCAGCTGGGGAGAAATGGGAGGTGGAAATCCATTAGGACAACTGTACATGGTGGTTTGCTATCTCTGTGATAAAAGAACAAACCTCTGCCCTTCTCTCTTATCATCTACTCCCTCTCCCTTGCTTTCCTCCGGCTTCTGGACTCTGTCTTTGCAACTCAAATTGCAGTTTGTTGGTTCCTTGCCTTGAGTAACTACACTAGTACCTTTCCAAGAGTAGAAAAGGGGTGATCAAAGCTTTTCTCTGTTTGCACTACTTTTTATTGCATTGTCATTTAAAAGCCACTATGATTATTCTGTTTTTCTTCATCTTCACCACTGCAGACCCAATGTGTATATCTCCTGTATCCTCTCTGTTTCTTTACATGTCTGGTGGTTCATACTATGTCTCTAGGAAATAAAATACATTATTTCTTTTAAGAAATCTCCCAGAAGCATTAATATTTGAATCCAGGTTACTTTTTGAATGCATTTTTTTTGAAATTTAATTCTAATTCCAGGTTGGAAAAAAATAGTGCAGATAATATTACTATTAACACTCACATCACATATTTTTAAATACAATATCATTAGGCATCAAGCGAAGGCAGTCTTGTTTTTAAATGAAATGCTGCAAATTTGTTTTTTGGGTCTTGTCAGGTTACAGTGATTCCTATAACATAGTAGAAATATATGCATATACTTAATACTTTAAACATTTAGGGCATAGTTACTTATTATCTGGATTTTAGTCTTTCCAGAGAAAAAATAATCATGATGCACAATTTCAACCTGTTAACTAGGCTTGACGTTGGTTTCACTTAGAGGTGAGTCACATAATTACTTGCAGGAAAAGCCACAGTGTATAAGAGATACAGCTATTTTTGTAGATATTAAGGTTGATTATGAATAAATGAAATTTGAAATGGGAAGTTTTTAAAAGACTCATTCAAGAACATTTATATTTGAAAGTTAAAAATATTCTTTCTGTTTCTTTTCCTAGTAGAAAATGGAACACAATTAAAATAATGAATGATGTTTTCTATTATACTTATTGTAATTACCTCTTCTGCTTAAAATTTTATTTTTTGGCCTCATATGAAGTGACAGATCATTACAGCCAATTTGTGGTTTTAACAATCAGAAGTAACTGACTAATGATGCTATTCATATTTGGTTGCGGATTAAAGGGGGTTGTGTGTGTGTGTGCGCCTGATTACATTTCAGTGTATTTTCTTCATAACCGAAATGCCAAAAATGACTTGCAAAGCTATTCTGAATTGTTGGTTTTCTCAAACTCAAGGGTTTTAATCTCTTTTTAAGTTCTCTTTCTAAACTTTAAAAAATGTCAAATTACTTTTTT
Source organism: Myotis lucifugus (assembly GCF_000147115.1). NCBI lineage: Eukaryota > Metazoa > Chordata > Mammalia > Chiroptera > Vespertilionidae > Myotis > Myotis lucifugus. Next base: position 775,761 of record NW_005871127.1, read on the forward strand.
TGGGGGGGAAAACCAAAACCCTGAAAATATAGAAACTTTTGTCTTCATATTGGAGCAAATGAAAGGGTAGCAACCTTTCCTATATGAAAAAAAATGTTTTAAATGCCCTCTCCATTTACTACGTTAGTTGTATGACTTGGATGCCTCTCTATATATTTAGTTTCATTCAGGTTTTCCATTTTTCATTCTGAAAAGGAAGCAAATGACTGAATTCTTTCTCCAAAGGAAAATGTTTGCAGTGTCATGAAAAACGGGGACAGATGGCACTGCAAAGCTTTGGGGAGAAGTACTGCACTCCTATCCAAATTGTTAGGCAAAGTCAGAGACAAACACAAAGCTACCAATTGTTGAGTTATTTATACGACTTCATTAAAAAAAGTTACAGGGTAGAATGCTGCCTCTTACATGAAATAAAAGACATTTTACCAATTTACAGTGCAGACTTCACTAAGCGGATGCCCAAGTAGCCAAGTTTTATGAAGAAAAAGAAGCAGCAGAGAAAAGCCGTCCTAGTCACTTAAAATGTATTCTACAATTTTGGGTTTCACAGCGGGCAGGCTTAACCAGATGCAGTGTGACAGCCTGTTAGCAAAATAAACAGATTCCTGAGTTGGAGTCCTCTGCTCTTTCCCCTTCACTTTTAACTAGATTAGCTGTGCAGTGCAGCACGGCTAGGGCTGTGGTGGGGTGCATTAGCTTCTCCCCACACTGTTCTCTGATTGAGCAGCAAAACATCCATTACCAATACCATATCCAAAGCGACGTTTCCATACAGGCTGCCTGCTGTTTCATTCATAACCACAAAACAGACTGAAATGACTTTACTTCTTTTTACAACTTGCAAAGAGTTAATGGACTGTGCTGGCCCCCTGCCAAAACCTTTAAGAAACTTTATTAATGTGTTATGAGGCTGGGACACCATAGTGTGGGATTTTATTGGTTATTCATCTTAATGAATAAAAATATGTATGCACAATTAAAGCCATGTTCTGTAGCAATTGCCTTCCAATAAATGTTGAGACTTTGTCAGTACTCATCATTGCATTTGCTCATCAGTGTTGACCCTTTTCTTTCCAAAACCTGAAGTTATCAGCAGGGCAATAACATGGACTTTGTTTAAAGAAATACTAGCCTAGTATTTAAGATGAATAATTATTTAATGATAAAAAGAACATTCTTTAGCAAGTGGTAAAGGGAATTACGTGTTGTTGTTGTTGTTTTTTAATTTTGATGTGAAAAACCTAGTCATAATCTGCATCATTTTCTCGTTTTTCTTAAGAAAACTGGTCTATCATATATTGATTCCTCATAAGATAGAGGCATCATAATGTTGTTATAGATCATACAGGAATGGATAGACACCATTAGAATTATTTCCAGTCTATTCTGTTCTGAACTGCCAGTTACCAAACATTTCATTTTTATTTCCATACAGTTTTACTGTCTTGTCACCTCTGACTTTTTCTCCCCACCTTCCTCGGGGTGGGATGTTGCAAGGAGGCAATGAGGGTAGAAGTTGTAGTATATTGAAACTAAATTTTAAAAAAAACAGACTGAATGAATCAGTGGGTCTACATAAATTTAATGCTGCAGCTATATAAGAAAAGATTAATATTTTTGCAACTTTTGAAATCTGTACCTCCCCACACCCCCCCCCCCGAAAAAATAGAATACTATGCACTTTCAAAAGAATGTTGAATGGTCTCCTTTAATTTGTGAAAGATGAGGACATCTTTCAGGGCATTTTTTTTTTCAAAATGAATAGAAGTATGAATTTTCATATTATGGACTTTGGAGTAGGGAAATTTTATGCCACTTTATCAAAAATACTTGTGAAAAGGCATTAAAAAACCCCTCTAGTAAGTAAAAATACCAAGAGAATGAGTTCATTGCACTTTCATAGCAGTAAAATCAAAGTTTTAAGCCATGTCTGTTTTTATGAACTTGACTAACAGAACATTTGAATTCATACTAATGTTTCCAAGTCATAAAGTCATCCATGGTTTTGCCTTTGGTAGAAACAAGAATAATTCCATTTTCGTAAGTTACCTAATTTAGAAATAAGTGTAACTTGTTTCTGTCTTTGGCACTTTAACCTTGATGTTGGAATGGAGCTAATTGAAATGAAAATCTGAACAGGCACTGAATTTAACACCTAGTGGTTTATTCTCTTATAGATGAACCAGAACTTGCCTTGAGTTTTGAAAATGACCTGCCTCGAGGTCATTAGATTACAAATAGAGAATAACATTTGAAAGATGATTCAAAGTGAGTTTGCAGTGGGGGTGTGGGGGGCATAAGGCTATTTGGGGAGAAGGAAATGATCTTTCCACTTAGATTTTGGCCATTGTGTGCAACTGGCCATCTTTTCAAGTTGAGTCATCATGCTGAGGCACTTGGCCTCCTGGATTGGATCATGCTGTGCTCTGTGTTGCAACTAACCACCTACGTTGAAGCAAGGACAGACATATTTTGACCTCGTGCTCTTTCCTTGAGTCTCATTCACCTGGGTGGGAGGAGGTGGTGGAAGTGGTGTTGGTAGATCAGGTGGCAGTGGAAACTGGTTCTTCTGTGCAGCCATGTTGTATCAGTAGAGAAGGATCAGACCCTAAACCCTGGTTAAGTACAGCTAAGACTGGTTCAGTAGCACTCATGGGAAAAACAGCACATAGGAAGAAATCAGACTGTTATTTGTGAGATGTGGCTTAGAGGGGGAATTACTTGATCCTGTGGTGAAGTCTCGGGACTTTGGTGAGAGATTAGGAGGTTTGTGGGGAATGAAGAGGGCAGTGGCTTTGAGAAGGGTGTCTGGTGCTCACATGTTATCAACGGGCTGAGCTGCTCATGCTGAGCTGGCCCTTTGCCTTTAACTGAGTGCACTGACTCAGTCCTCAATTTGTGGCCTGCCGTGGGCAGAAAGGGGTTTCTGGTCTCCTCCTCCTCCCGGCTTGTGCACATTACCAAACCACAGTATAAACTCACCACAATCAGCAGCCGAGCTCAAGGGAGGCTTCCTCCAGGAGAATTGCGAAGTTATGTGTCAAAAAGTTAGGCAAGTTGACCAAAGAACCGTGTAATTGTAGAGGAATAACCTCTACCTGATCTCTCTCTCTCTCTCTCTCTCTCTCTCTCTCTCTCTCTCTCTCTCCCCCTTTTCTCCCTCTCTTCCTCTGTCTCCGTGTGTGTGTGTGTGTGTGTGTGTGTAGGAATCACTTTTATATGTACTGCACTTTCTTGTGCCCTCAGCAAGGGATAAAGTGCTTGACTCCCAGAGACTTGTGTTCTAGTTGGGGATATAAAATATACCCACTTGGCAATATGCACCAAAAATGGTCAACATAAGAAATAAGAAACACACAAAATCAGAAACTATATTTTAATTTTTAAAAAAGCATTTGTCTTAATTCCCTAGTTTTGTATATAATTGCACCAAGTTTCTTTGCAATCAACATTTACTGAATTCCTCTGTTGGTGGAACAGATGATGATGTTAGGATTTGGGAATTCTCAAGGAAGAAGAAGCAGTATCAAACCATAACATCTCATGAAAGTGAAAAAAAAATTAGTGCAAGGTTTAAAAGCATTAGTAAGTAAGAGTGAACTGGAGATTCTTTCTGAACACACCAACTTTTGCTAAGAGTGGCTGGTAGTTATACAGCTATGTGACTTTGACCCTGCTGATAACTAATTAAACAAAGGCTGAAAGTCCCTAAATGTCTTTTGTGCAGAATCATAACGTTGAGAAATGTTTCTGCCTTGAAAAAGTCCAAGAAGAGTGTATATATTTATTAACATATTTATATATATTTCTTGAATATATGTATATGTATATATATGTTTTTAGGTGAATAGTGGACAAGGGACAGTATTCAAATTAAACTTTTAAAGAGACATTAGACTTTATAATGATGGAGATTTTAAAAAAATAAAAATTATTGGTGTGGCTGTGCTGAGTGTGCCGACATGTAATTGAAGATAGAAAGACTGGCATTTAGTGAATAAGCGCTCTGAGTCTAATGAATGCCACCAGTCTGTGTCAGCATTATGGAATTCATCTTTCACCTCTGAATTATCTCCGGGCTGAGGCAACGTTGGATTCAGTTGAAGCTTAGAATTACGGAACAGTAATCACGGCCAACAGTGATTACAGGATGGTGCACCAGGCCTAATGTCTCTCAACCTGAGCTTAAACTAGTGGAACAGCCGTGAAGAGAAAAAATCCAGTGACCTCATTATGTAATATTTGGCAGCTGTGGACACAGCATTTTAGTTAGGACAAGTTTTAATAGAGACAAAAAAGGGAGACAATAAACAGGATGAGAGATTTAGGTGCACTTCTGAAGCATTTTATCTTTACTTTTCAGGTGTTTTGTATGTTTCTACTATGAGCAAATCGGTATGTCTATAGTTTCATGAAGTCCCCCCGCTCCCCCCCCCAAACCCCTTTTGTTCAATCCTTGGAACTTTCAGAGACTATTCTTTGACCTCAGTTTTCAGTGGTAGGTTTTGTGTTATGGGTGTGCGCCATAGAAGGGTTTAAAAGGTTTTTAAATATATATATTACATGTGTTTTAGTGATGTAAGAGAAGTGTAGATTCTTAAGGAAAGAGAAGGAAGAAAATTATTTTTTGTTGTTGTTTTCATGTTGCATCCATTCATGCTGCTTTGATAAAGACGCTGAGTCCCTGTCAAAATCATGGCAATGCGAATGGGAAACTGTTGGCTTGGCTCAGACTTTGCTCAGGATTTTTTGCAGTACGTTTGCGTATGGTGCATTTATTATTATTTTATTTTACTTTTCTACAACATTAAACGAGCTTCTTCCATTAGCAGAAAGCGCGGTGGACCTGGGCCTAACTGCAATGTCGAGGTGAGTGGCATTTCAGAAAAGACCCCTTGTTCCACTCCCTAACTTGTCCTGTTATGATCTTGCTTTGTCGTTAGTTTTTCAAACAGCTTTGTGAGGAAAGTTGAGCTCCTCTAAGGTGGGACACAGTGTTTGGCTGGGCCCGGGCAGCCTCGGCCCTGCCCGGCGAGCGTGGCGGCATCTCGGCCGCTTGGCTGCCATTTCAGGCCCTGCCCGCGGCTCGGCTGCTGAGCTGCGCCCGTGCCAGGACTCTCTTGGCAGCGCAGATCAACTTTGTAGAGATACACAGTCCAGAAATATCTTATAATTACAAAGCACAGGGGGCAGAATGTTTTTACAATACAGCTGTGCTAATGTAAACATTTAATTTGGCAGCCTTCTCCACCCACTTTTCAATTAACCGGGTTTATGCAGATACTTTAGGTCTGTAATAAACTTTATTGCTACTTCTCTTAGAGTACAGTTTATGAAACACAGATTTGAGGGGCTTTTTGGGGGGGTTTCCATCCATTTAGGAAAGCACATTGTGAATGTTATGTTGTGGTGACAGGGAAGTACAGCCACAGGCCTGGCTTAGCTGAAACAATTGCTTTTAGAAGGGGAATGTGGGGCTGTCTCCTCCGGCTTTGAAAGCCTGCAAGGGGATATTAATAGAAAGAGGTAAAATCACTTATGTAGCTACAAAAAGACACTTGAGTTGGTGATCATTAAAAAAAGATAAATGTCCCCTGCAATGCATGAGACTGTTTCAGAGATAAATTCCCAATAACAGTTCTTACAGATATAATTATAATAATTGTGTGATCGCCGTGATAATTATTCGTATAGAGTGAAAGAAATAATTTTCTATCTAAGTAGCATTCAACTGTTCTGTGCACAAAGCTAGTCAATAGACCCCTTTCAGCCAACCGCAACCATGGGAGAGGCCATAGAGTTTTAAAGCTAAATTTGGTTGTAACTGACATTGCGAAAAGGAGGTTGCTGTTTTTCTGTGAGGAATATGGTATCACATGTCATGACATTTCTTTATATAGATTTGTTTACACATTTCTCATATTTATTAGAGAAAAGCATATAAATGGCATATGTATGGATAGTTGGGTATTTTTTTTTTAACACAAAAGGTTTCCAACTCATGTTTCCCTCTATTTAGAAACTTTGCTTTGGTGATGGTTTTACAAATTAGCCTTTTGCCCCTCTTCATGATGGATTTTCACAATAGAAAACCATTCTTGTGATACTTTTTCCTCTCAGGACTCCTTTTGAGTCCTTCCTTTAGCCTGACTTCCTCGCCATTCAATCTATGGGGCGTGCCCACGAAGTAATTTTCAATCTTAAATTGTATTAGACTGTTCAGCTCCCAAAGCTGGTCAATAGATCTCTTTCAGTGAGCCAGAGAGATGGCAGAGGTCAGCGAGTTTTAAAGGCTGGCCTCATTAATTTAGGGTCTTCTTATTTTCTGGTGCAATAGCTGTTTTGCATCATATCACCTTTATGCATTCTGCTTATCACAGCTATATAATGTAATGTTAAATTCCCATATCGGAGGTGTGAGTGAAGTGTTGTGGGCCTAAGGGGTGCCTCGTTAGGTGGTAGTAAGAAAGACTCCGAGAAGATGGATAAAATTCAGGGGCTTTAGAAGATGAGTTAGGAGTTTGAATAGCACGGGAGAAGTGATGCTCCAGTATGGGCAAAGGCATAGAGACCTGCAATTGTACAACATATTCTAGGAATTTCGAGAAGCGTGCTAGAGCTAAGGTGTGGGAAGTCGGGGCTGGATATGAGAAGGACTAACGATTATGATTTTCCAGGGGCTGTAGTGAGATCTGAGGCTAGGCTAGGGCCAGCTAATGAAGAGCCTTGAGTTCTATGCTAAGGAGGTTTTAGGTTTTTCTGAGCAATCAGGAGCCACCAAAGGGTTCTAAGGAGTGAAGTGTTATGTTACCTGGTGACAGTGCTGGCGATGGAGTCTGGCTTCACTGTGAAGAATGACTCCTATTGGCCTGAGGAGGCTGAAGCTCTTGTCAGATGAGACATGAAGGCTTGACAAGGGATTTAGCAGCCGTTGACACAGAGATGAGGGAACGGACATGAAAGGTAGTGGCTAGGCCAACAACCAAATGTGAGGCTTTAGGGAGACGGTGTTGCCAGCGGCTTGTTTTCTGCATGGGAAACGGAGTGGATATGGGTTCCATTAATTGAGGTATGGCTGGAGTGTGTGTGTGTGTGTGTGTGTGTGTGTGTTGGGGGGGGTGGGGGAAGTAGTGCACTAGCAACTCAGACTGTGCAGGGATTGCACTACAATATCACAGGGCTTTGTAGATACAATGAGAAGATAGGGCTAGATGTCCACATGGAATCCTCTCCAAATGTGTTATATTTGAAAACATGGAGCTGGGTGGGTTCACCCCGGGGGGGGGGCAGAAGACGGCAGTGATGAGGGTCACTTGGGTTGGTTGTCTCAGGGATCACCAACATGGAAGGGTGATAGATGAGAAGGAGAGAGCCATAGAGACTGGAAAAGAGCCATAGAGACTGGAAAGCAACCCCAAAAAGGAAGGCTTAGAACAGTGATGGCGAACCTTTTGAGCTCGGCGTGTCAGCATTTTGAAAAACCCTAACTTAACTCTGGTGCCGTGTCATATAGAAATTTTTTGATATTTGCAACCATAGTAAAACAAAAATTTATATTTTTGATATTTATTTTATATATTTAAATGCTATTTAACAAAGAAAAATTAACCAAAAAAATGAGTTCGCGTGTCACCTCTGACACATGTGTCATAGGTTCGCCATCACTGGCTTAGAACCAGGAAGGAGTGGCGCCCTAAAGGAAAAGGAAAGGGCGATTTTTCAAAGTTAGGGGTTCTTAGCGCCAAAAGTTAACTAAGCAGAGTCTGGGAAGGTCAAGGCAGGTTGGATCTGATTGAAATAGTAAGTTTGGAGTTAGGACACATCTAAACTAAACTTACTGACTTTGAGAGCTGGTGTTGGGCATGATGATTATTTACTCATTGAAAATAGTGATCAGAGAGTACTGAGTATTACTCCCCAGCATAACTTCACCAAAACAGATTTGATCATACAGGGACCTTGGGCTGTTTAAAGGATGACTATTCTGAAGACTTTAAGAAACTGGCAGAAAACAATGGATTATGTTCATTTGTGCTCTCTTCTAGTTCTGTGGAGGAAATGTGCATTTTTTCCTCCATCTAATGCCACCATTGGCTACTATATTTAAAGAAGCAGAAACTCCTTTGAAATTTTAGTGTGAGTTTTAGAGAACAATTTCATAGAAAATAAACGGAAATGTGCCCAACCACTGCACACACCCCTTTAATTGCTCTTACCAAGCCTCAGCCATTCCCCTAGGGCAGGGGTGGGCAAACTTTTTGACTCGAGGGCCACAATGGGTTCTTAAACTGGACCGGAGGGCCGGAACAAAAGCATGGATGGAGTGTTTGTGTGAACTAATATAAATTCAAAGTAAACATCATTACATAAAAGGGTACGGTCTTTTTTTTTTTTTTAGTTTTATTCATTTCAAACGGGCCGGATCCGGCCCGAGGGCCGTAGTTTGCCCACGGCTGCCCTAGGGGGAAAATTACACTCCCTCCTGGTCCCTGGATTCAATGTTATAGCAGCAGTGAGGAGCAATTTATTTGCCTCCTGTCTCCCTGTGTGACTCCTCAGTTTAGCAGTAAAAGACACAGAAAGTGGTGATATTATGCTAGTACATCAGATTATATTAGAAAATATAGTTGAGCCAACTCACATGTAAGTAAAAACTATAGCTGACTAGCTGACAGCAACCTGGGTGCAGCTCTGTCCTCTCTTGGGGTATCTTAAAGGCTTTGGCTAAGTTTTTTAAATGCCTGGAACATACATTGAGTATATTCGTACTCCATATGCAACGTCGACTTCAGTTTCCTCTGAAGGAAAATAAACACACAAGTGGAACATTTGTTAGTCAAAAGCAAAGTACCAACGTATCTGGCCCTTTCCGACAGCGGGGTGACCCCCGTGCATCTCTGTGTGACCTCGCCAGCCCTTGCCATCCTAAGGTGCCGCTCTGCCACTTCCTCCAGGAAGCACAAGCAGGAGCCAACGAAGTTTCCGAAAGTAAAGTTGGATCCTGTGTAAGTAGATTAGGGTCTGGCACACCATCTCACTTTATCAGGCATTTAAAGCAGAGGATGTGCACTGCAGCCGGCTGCGACTTGCCAATTAGCTGGGCTTTCCCCACTGTTTCTGGTTTGGCAGGCACGAGGTGGTTCACCCTGCCTCACTGCTGCCTGCCAAGGACACATGGCCAGCTCCCGGCTTCCTGTCTTCCTCTTTGTGTCCTGGCCTTGCCTTCCAGGGAGCTGCCAAGACACCCTTGCCAGAAACCTTCCTTCGGAAAGGTCAAGCAACCTCAAGTCACCTATGCCAATATTTGTGTTTTCTTTTTCATCCTTCTGCATTCGACTTGGAGAAAAGTGTGCAAGTGAACAGGCAGCAAGTGGGACCTGGGGTCACTTTGGATCACTGGGATAAAGCAACAGAACCCAAAGAATCCCTTGGCGGCCGGGGGCTGATGATCCTAGTAGAATTCTATTTAAAGCTCTGTGAAGTGTGATAGAGTTCAGCATGGTTCCGTGTGGATTTGGAGCTAGTGTGCTTTTTAGGATTCACTGTACACATGTGATTTTTGGCTGAAGCCGAATCCTGGTGCGTGGCAGGGAGAGTGAGAAAAGTGGACATTGGTCTTGGCTTAAACACACTGCATGTTGTTTGTTTTTATAGGACTCTATAGCCACACGCTCCTTTTTGCTTTCCAGTTTTGTGTCTGCGAACTAGCATCCTTGTAAACACAGTCTGAGAACAATTCACAAGGGAGTCACCCGAGGTGCCTGTTGAAAGTGCCACTGTCTTGGCCCCAGCACTTCTACAGGGTTCTCATCCACAGTGGGGAGGGCAGGGAATCTGAGTTTTTTTAAAAATATATATTTTATTGATTTTTTACAGAGAGGAAGGGAGAGGGATAGAGAATTAGAAACATCTTTGAGAGAGAAGCATTGATCAGCTGCCTTCTGCACACCCCCTACTGGGGATGTGCCCGCAACCAAGGTACATGCCCTTGACTGGAATCGAACCCGGGACCCTTCAGTCCCCAGGCTGACGCTCTACTCACTGAGCCAAACCGGTCAGGGCGGGAATCTGAATTTTTATCAAGCACCTGGAAGGATTGGGATACTCACGCAGCGGTTCTCAACCTGTGGTTCGCGAACAATGAAAATACATCCTGCATATCAGATATTTACATTACGATTCGTAACAGTAGCAACATTACAGTTATGAAGTAGCAACGAAAATAATTTTATGGTTGGGGGTCACCACAACATGAGGAACTGTATTAAAGGGTCATGGCATTAGGAAGGTTGAGAACCACTGCTTACAGTTTGGGGACTGAATATGTCACTGATTATAAAATCAAAATAAGGCAAGTGGCATTTATTGTCACCATATGTCAAATTGTCCCTCGTCCCCTTCAACTGATCTTTTTGGAGCTTAATTCATGTCTTTAGATTGTATATAATCCAAAAATAATGACCACAAACACTTTTTAAATGATTGAAATTTTTAAAAACTAATAATATGTGAAACTTCATCCAAATGATTGTCTCTTTTTTGAACCCTAAATTTTAAGATTTTTAAAAAGGGCTTTTTTCAGGACACAGAGCTACCACAGGGTGTGTACTAAACAACTCCAGAGGGCTCCCTCCCTGCAGCCCACACTGTGAATGATCCTCCTTGGACGTGTGCAGGGTGATGGGCCTGGTGATGTTGCTCATAAAAGGAAAGTTCAGTGTCTCTAAATGTCATAACGCAAAGCAATTTTCTTCACCTTGAAAAAAATTCCACTTGAGGGATATGTTGGTAAGGATGGTACAGCCTTGAACTTTTTTTGGTCATTGTTTTGTAGCATTCCTCGAGTTTGGCCCAGATTACCTTGTAATTTTGTCATCTCCCCTCTCCAAATTATTTTCAAAATTTTCTAAAAAGCCGCAGCCTCAGGGACACCTCTGTCTTTCTGACACGAGGAACAAACACAACACTAATTTGGAACCATGCTCTGTCAGAGTTTACGGTACCTCTAGCCTTGGGTTCCAAATTTGCAACTTCAGCATCTTCCATTGAAAAGAAACAGCATATTTCCACCCCCCCTAAACTCCCCCTTTGCCTCCCCTTCAACCATAGTCTTTTATAACAGTAATAAGGAAATGTGGTTATGGGTGTAATTGCCAGGAGGCAATTGTACTCTAGAGGACTGGCATAATTTTGTTTTCTGTATCTGAGGGTTGGGCTCCATCAATAGGCTCCATTTGCAAATAAGTCAATTAGAATAATAACAATGATGCCTTTATTTTTATGGCAACCTCCCCTATAGAGATCAAAGTGTGTTAGAGACATCCTATCAGATTCATTGTTCTAATGCCCCAGTGGACTGGAAATAAAAAAGTTTTATTACAGCTTGTTTGAGATAGGCGATTGAGTGAGAGAGAGGTTAAGTGACATCCCAGAGGCCACAGAGAAAGTCAGTAGGGGAACTGCAAGAAACAAATCAAGGTTTCCTGTTACTCTCTGCAAGTTACCAAGCTCCATTCTTCCCCGGCCATTGTAAAGGATGAGAATAAAGCGCAACCTCTGCTAGGATTGCAAAATAATGTAGGTGAAACTGTTTTGAAAATTGTAAAGTTCTTGTTACTACCTTTATCACTTAGTACAAATGGGAGGCAAGGAAGAGACTGACTGTCCGCATCTAGCTGTTCCAACATCTCTGACATGGATTTTGCAAATTATTGATTGATTCAGCCCAAACTATCATCTTGATTATTAATGAAGACTAATGAAAAATTCCTTCACAATTCTGAATTAAATAATACATGTAAACATCTTCTAGCTCTTTACAATTCTTAAACTTTAAAAATTTCATGAGATTGACAACAAACTTGGAACAGATTAAGATGCTAAAGATCAAAGATTCTCTGTTATATAAACTGCCTAAGAAAAAACTTACTCAAGTCTTCTGATTTCTTTTTAAGGTTTTTACTTAGAGACTCCATAGTTCTGAGGGTGAGGGTGATACATTTAGGCCCTATTTTTTTTTTAAAGTGGGAATAGGAGAACTGGTACTAAAATTGCTACTAACCTTCCTCCGGTTTCAAGGAGCCTTGGAGGACATGTTCCCTGGGGAGGTGACATCATTAACTTGTTCTTAATTACTATTGTTTGCGTTGTGGTTAGTTAGAGGTCGCCTATCTTGATGTAGAGCTGTAGGCTACCCAAGCACCCAGCATTCCCTCCCTTGAACAGGCATCTCCTTCCTGACTAGCTGAAAAACCAGAAATGCCCCGAAGTTTATCAGAGACTTTGCCTTCTAATGGGAAATACGAAAAGTTCGGCAAAATATAAATACATGGCGTCTTAAAGCTCTCTCTTTGATTGTCAAAGTTCTAGAGCGGGTTCGTATTTCTTCCCTTTAACCCAAGTCAAGGAGGCTATCTTCCACTTATCATAGATCCTTCCTGTCAGTCTCATGGGAAGAGTAATGGCCTTGAGACGTTATCTCATCATCACTGCACCTCTTGTTGTGTCTTCATGCTTAATGGATGTTAAGCTGAAAACAAATCCAGGTAAACAGGTGAACAGAAAATGAGGTAAAACAGCAGAGAAAGGAGGCATCCATCCTTTAGAGGCACTTTCAGCAGGGCGAGTGGACTGAGGAGATAGGTGCTGCTCTCTACCAGGTGATTGGATTATATCAGCTAATCTATTCAAGTTTTGGTAATTGCTGGATGATATTAATAGAGAATGTTCAGTTATTATTTGGTTGTTAGTAGCTTTTTTTCAAAAGAAATTTTGAAAACTGTTTTCTTAAGTGCCTCCTCCCTCTTCTTTCAGATGCCCTCACTGGATTTCGGGCCTCTTTTCCCCCCTTTTGTGTTGGCTGTTGTGTTTTGGTTTTCATGGTGTGACCTGCACATCTGCGGCACCACAGAGGATTCCTGCTCAGGGAAAAGAAAGCTGAGCTATGGTGTCCCTTTAGAAAGGCACAGGCCACCGTGGATGGGAGCCTGATGAGAGCAGGAAGCTTTGGCTTGGGACCCAGATCGGGAAAACCTCACTTTTGTATCCCAGTTGGGTCTGGAACCCCGACTTCCTTGCAGGTAGTAACATTGTCATTGAGTAAACAAACATAAACAAATGAGAATGACACAGGAGCACAATACAAGTCTTCTCATTTATAGTTTACCTTTTCAAGCAAAACACTTGAAAGCATTCCTTAGATGTAGAGTCTGCTAAAAACGCAGATATTTTGTCAACAACAAGCAACATGACAAGTGTCATTTGCTTTTAAGTTGCTTTCAGTTGCTCTTTATTTCATTTCTTCAACAGAAGGGAGAAGGGCTGTGCTCCTCGGAGGCAGGTGGCAGCATTGCAGGTTGGTGCTGGCACTGTAACATCCAACCTTGCTGTGGTTGTTGGCTGGTTTCAGTTCTGCTGAGGTCAGTTAAGCCTGAAGTCCTTCCCCTCTTCCAGGAGTTGAAGGGCCTTGTGAAGGAACTGAATGGTTTCAGTGTAATTCTTGGGCAGAGAGACACCAGGCCTAGCACACTGTGGAGAAACGTAGGGGATGTTTCACGAAGAGATTTAATCTTTCCATGAGAGAAGCAGAGAGGAGCAAGGGTGAGCTGGGTTGAGGTGTGAGAACCCACCTTTGATATTTAAAAAGTCATTTGCTTATAAACTATTGTAATGTTACTTTGTTCTAATGTATTTGCTGTGATATTTGTAAGTGGATGGATATGTTGTGTTTATTGACTTCCAATCAAAACTTCAAATACATTGTTTGAAGTTGGAGATTAGTTCTTTGTTCAATGAGCCCATTACTAGGAGGGTGTCTCTTGAAACCTATTTCTGGGCCAATTATAGCTGTCATAATTTCAGTTATCTGCTTAGTATGTTGTATATAATTTAATTTCACTTGTTTTATATTGACTCTAACTGAGTTATATATTCCTATGTGATGGTTTTTAAATCATAGAATCCACATACATAGAGATAGAGTACATTGTAAGAACTGGGGATAATTTTTTTTTTTGGACTGCAACTTATAGTGAAAGTTTAAGTTTAGAATAATATGTGTGTAGTAAAAAACCTGGTTGAAATTTAGGCTCACTTTCTACCTGGCATTAGGCTACCTGCCTCTTACCCCTATTACTACAGAATCTCACGACTGTTTCTATCTTGTTGGTCTCAGCACTATTCCTACAGTTTTTAATGTCTGTGCAATATGTCTACCTGCTGTCCTAGTATGAAGTTTGCATCAGTTTATTTATCGCACTATAATCTTCCCATTGGAAATAAAAGGGAGAGGTGGGGAAATGCACAAAGTGGAAATTATTAGACTTACTTCATGATCATTTCATGTCTAAAGAGACTTTAACCTATTTTTTTCAATAAAGATTATTGAATTAAATTTCCAAATTTTGCCTGAAGTGACATGGTGGACTAAAATAGATTTGAGGGTCAGCTTTAAAAATGTTTCTAAACAATGGTTTCAGTTGATATAATATCCTATGATGTTTGGTGGTCACGATCACAAACTAGGACAATAATGTTGAAAAAACATGAAGATAACCCTTTGGAGGGCTGGGGAGTTCGAAGTGACTGAGAGGAGACAGGGGGACGTGGTGCTGCCAGCAGCCGGCAGCCGGCAGCTGAGTGCACCCACCAGGCTCCGGTCTCATCCTGTTCAGGTTTCATCAGGAGAAGTTGGCAACATGGGGCTCGATGTTATATGTTTTCCATGATGTCACTTCCTCCAAGTGGGGCTGTTATCTGGCACATTATAAAACATCCAGCGTATCCGTACTGCTTGCCCTTGTGATTGGAAAGTTTTGGTACTGTGAGTTTATATAATCCCTCCACGTGCAAACATAAATATGTTTATCTCCTTTTTGTGGAGTGTTCTAATAAAGCATCCTAGGGGATGCCATTTTGATAGCAGAAAATACTTTTGTCTATTCATATTTTATGACTTTTCCTATGTGAAAATGCTGAGTGTCAAATGAGGTCTTATGAGCTATTTCCTAGAGAAAACAAAGTACTGCTGAAATTATTTCTCTTTTCAAGTATGTGCTGTTATGTTGCTGTATTATTGGTATACATTTAAGACAACCTTTTTGATTATCTCCTCATGATACTGTTAGCTTTTCAGGCAACTTATAAGCAACTGAAAGTTGTTTGTGCCGTGAGATATAAATAAATGTATAGTGTTCTATGAAAATAATGAGGCTTATAATTGATTCAGTCAAGGGGCATAGAGTCATGTGTGTGGGAAAATCACAAATGCACAAAGAAAACCCCTGTATCATGTAACTTGTTAAAAGTTGGATAGAAAGACTAACTATGAGATAGTGAAAAGAAGAAATGGTTAACGTGGCTGGGTGGGTGTGATTAGGATTATGAGAAGATCTCCTGGAAGAGATGTATTTAGGGCATAGCATTGAAAATCTAAGTAATTAATCCTTTTTAAACCTTGATCATTATTATATGTCACTATCGTGCATTACAAAAGACTTTGGGATATAGCATTTCATACTTAGTACTGAGTTGAGGCAAATGTTTTCTCACTACCACCCATTAAAATGAGAATCATAACAAATATTTTCATATATCCTTTCTGATGGAATGTATTAATATTCTAAATGGTATTACACTTAGTCTGATATTGTTAACTTTACTACCTGGTATTTATTTTAGAGTGATATGTCATACTTCAAAAATCATATATATCTCTCAGGATCCAGAAAAATAGAGCTCTTATTGGAGTCCAATAGGAATTATTAAGGGGGATCCCTTTACTATGATGTTAGAGCAGGTAGAAAAAGCACATGGTAGTGCAGGTAGAAAAAGCACATGGTAGCCGCTGCCACAACCAGGGCTGGGGGTGGGGTGAAGGGAGAAGGTGGTGTTACCAGAGTCCTTGAGCTGGACCTGCCTGAGCGGGGTGTGGACCACAGAGAGAGGGACCATTCACTGGAAGCTAGAACACAAAGGAGACCTAGCCAGTGCTTGGAAACACCTGTCACAGATGAGAGAAGGGAAGGAAAACCTTCCATTCTCTTTTCTTCCTGCCCTCCGAATCCCCACACTCCCTCCAGGGCCTCCCATTGGCTGGACCTAGCTTTAAGGCAGTTGATGACAGAGCTGGGAATGGAGTTTGCAGAAGTAGAGTGAGGGATGGCTCTGAGGACATATTAACACTCCATGGCAAACCTGATTTTTTGGGGGGGGGATGGAATTAGGATAAAGTTCATAGCATTGATTTTTGGGGGGAAGGATTAAGTTTGCATGATATTATCCAAAACCTTATCATTACCAGTTTTTCTTAATGGCTCCCAGTGACTCTAATTTTTTATTTTTATCCTACTGGAAAATTTTGTCTGTCTTTTTTATCATAGCATTATTGTTAAGTGTTTTGAAAATTCTCCATAAATGATCTTGTTGGTTAATTTTCAAATGCTAACATATATTAAATGTCAAGGGTGATTTGATCTTCTCTAATTAGAATCGGTCTTTAAAACCGGAAACAACAGGTGACAGGCTCAGTTGTTTGATGGCAGCGAGCTCTGACAAAGAACTCCAGACGACCTCTTCCTCCTCTTTTCCATCGTTCAGAGCTACCAAGCATGGACAAGGCGAAGTTCAACTGTCCTTGTAATCAAGCACCGTCTACAGCTTGAAAATAATGACCTGGTTTCTGGTGCTTTTTGGAGGTTGGGTATGCAGCGTAGTTGGTTTTTTGATTGGAAGGCAATGTCAGTTTTGAAATGGCAGTATAATAATCAATTCAGAAAATGGAACATTAGCCACGCGTAATGTTATGTGCAGTGGAAATAATCGTTATGAGCATGGGAGATGAGTCTTCAGTAACAAAAAACACACACACAACAACCTTGAAGTTGGTCTGTGTTAAAATTCTGTCACATCTGGAAGGCATTTGACGTATAAAATTACATAGGTTTGATACCATTGAGGGTTAAGACATATGGATGGGACATTATGCAGAAACTTGTTCTCTTTCATACTCTTTAGATTTAGCTTAGAGATTTTGGAATCATAAGGAGTCTATTTGAATCTCTATTAAAGATAAACTGACAAAATAGAAGGAATTTTGAGCACATGGTACACAGCTCTGTGTCCTTATGCTCCTGGTCCCCTTTAAAATGGATGTAGCAAGTGGACATGTCGCTCATCATTTTTTCTCATCTCCCAAACAACCACAGTAATGAACAGTGAATTTCATGGTAGGCTTTTATAATAGGCTCTTTATTTTACTTGGTTAAAATTACCTGTATTTTTAACTTCTTAAAACAACCATTTGAAAGAATATTGCCCCATAACATTATAAGAAACCTTCATATTTCTGTAGGGTTGTAAACTTTTCAGAGTTCTTTCAAATATATTATTCTACATGTTAGAATAATCTTGACCTCTTTAAAAAAGAAGGAAAAATGTGAGTTAGCCATTTCTTTGTTGTTTTATTTTATCAGTTAAATTGAGTTACTTTCCTTTCTTGCATAGTTTTAATTTGCAGGAGGAAGTTGCTATCTCCCCATTTGCTTCCTCATTTTATCCTTTTTCAAAAATGTTAGTTCACATGATGTATTATTCAAGTAGTTTTATTCCTGGTAAATTAGCTTTTGCCCTGAAAACATGAGAACAGAAGTTCTTTGAACCACTTATCAAGGAACTCTGAGGACATTTAATACCATTATCTGCCACATCAGCAAGCTTCCTGTTTCATCAAGTGACTTCTCTGATTTTTTCCTCCAATATTATGATAAAACAAAAGCAGTAATGAATGTCTGATATACAAATCTACTTTAACTTGGTAGATAGTATATTATCTTTGTCTTCCTCTTGTTACTCTGCTTATTATTATGCACCTTTGATTAAAAATATGATTTATTTTTGTATAGATATATCATTGACTTAAGAGCCATGATTTAACAAAAAAGTAAGGACAGGTTATGAATTACATATGCATAACTAATAGGGCATGTGAAAAACCCATTCACTTTCTTTTCTCTAAACTCATTGTGATTTTAAGAATTTAGCAAAATAATTTAGCAAAATATGTTTTTACCTAACATAATGGAGAAATCTATTTTTTTTAAAAAATATTTTAAGGCAGACATGCCTTAAAATGAATATGACTTTTTGATCATTGACCGAGTCAATTTCTAAATTTATATAGAGAGGTTGCAGATACTTAAAAAATAGAATATGTGTAGATAGTAACCAAACAAGTAAAAATGATGATTGGCATTACTGGCAACTTAAGTATAATTCGAGGAAGTGTTCTGAGTGGTTTCAGCCATCAAGGTCTTGCTCACTGTTAAATTGTGCTTATGTGTTAACAAAGGCTGACTGAGCACATGGGCCAGGAATCCTGCTGGACAGTGAATAAGACTAACCTGGATCCTGCCCCCGTGGATTTTATAGTCTTAGGAGGAGAGCTGGACATGAATCCAGTCCTTTAATTACCAATGCCATTAGTATTTTCAAGGGGAAGTATAGTGTGAAAACGGAGAACAAACCAGGTGGTTTTCTTTGCTGGTGGTAGGAGCGGGGGGGGGGGGGGGGGGCGATTAAACCTTAAGGTATATTTAAAAAAAAAAAAACCTTAGCCTTTCCTCACATATACTTGTGCATATTTTCACTACTGTAGGAAGTTATTTTTTTTCCATCTTAATTCTTTTGGGAAATGACGAAGGCTTAAAAACTCGTACCTTTTTCTTAGGCAGGTTTAAGTGGCTGGGCAGGATGAAAACTGATTCAGGCATGAAGTGGTTTCCTCAGGGTCAGAGTCCAAGTGGTTGGCAGTTGCTGAGTAGAACCCAGCGGTTCTGACTCTCCAGAAAGTTTTGAGAAAACATGTCTTGTTCCCTGAGAGGAAAGATGGCCAATGAGGTATTAGAAAGCCTTGTGTCTGGTTTTAATCTAGATCTCCAATATTATATTAAGTTTTGGGGAGATATAAGAAATGACCTCGTGTACCCAGGAATGGGTTATGTATAGGATTTAGAATAATGCATGAAGACCCCAGGATAAAACAAAGCAGATATGTAAGTGACTGTGTCAGGCAGTGTAACAAGTGCTGTTCAGAACTTTAGAGGTAAAAGGGCATTTATTTTTCCAGGCTTTTCTTTTTAAGAGAAAATTTAAGACTAACAGGATCCTAAACATTGCATTTGGTTTATGTTGAAATTTTGCATTGATTTTTCAATTTGCCTCCATAATTATGTTCTTGAGCCTGATGACATTCTGGTTTTCATTTCCAGATTCATATTTCACCAACATTCTCTTTGCACTACATACCTTGCTATAAAATGCAGGTTTCTTGGTTTCCAAGGAAAAAAATTTATATTACATACTATAGCTGAAATCCACAATGTCTCCCAGATGGGAGAGACAGAACATTCATCTCATCTTTTCCTACTGGATCTGGCTGGGCTTTGGACAGGATTTCATTGTTTTCATGTGGCAAAGCGCATTGGCAAATTGTTCCTTAAAGTACGCAGTGGCGTGTTCATTTAATATTATGAGATATGGGCAGCATTTATGAAAGATTATAAATCTTACAACTCTCTTCAGAAACTTAAAGTACAGCTGGAAATGTTTTGCTTCCAACAAACATGCAATCTTCATAAAATTGGAAAAGAAATGTTTTGAATAAATAATGTTTTGGTTTATTTCTCTCTAGTGTGAGAACTATTTTTTCTTTTTTTTAGTCAAAATCATGCCATAAAACTCCTCCTTCCTCTACACTAACACTCTTGCCTCTGTATTTATATTTTGCTGGTGCATTAAAAAAATTTAAGTATGCCAGATTGCTTTGCCTTGTTTTTAAAGATAGAAAACTGGATTTGCTCCCAGGGACTCTTTCCTAACTAGGCCAGTTTAAAAACTAAACAAGGATTGAGTCAGTTAATTAATTTAAATGAGATTACAAATCAAAAACATATTACGCAATCTTGATTTAATTACTACATTTTATTTACTTAATTGAAAACACACTGTAGAAAGTTAGCAATCTGGACAGTGACCGGGATGGGGTCCTTGCATTCTATAGGCTAAAGGCTTTAAAAGCAAGACATGTCGATGATCCTGCTCATGACCTTTAGTTCACTCAATCCCTGGGTCAGTAGGGAGTCATTGAACTTAATCTCAGGCCAGAAAGGTCAGCTAGGATTCTCCCTGCTTTCGTTTGTGGGGGTTTGGATTCTACTTAGTGATGCAGTGCAGCCCTCTGGTCAGAGATGTTGGGCAGTTGCACACGTTTTGTTCAGGGTGTTCTTGTGTGTGCTGGTCCACAGTTCCTGGCTTGGATAGGTACGATTTTCTCTCCTACACATATGTGATTTGCTTTTTCTTTAAACTTTAGTGGCCTATGTCTTTCAGCTAATTCCTTGTGGACAAACTGTGGTCTTGATCCCAAACAAATTCTTATTTAATCCTTGAGATGCGATGTTTTGAACCAAATCTCCCTGTTAAGAAAAAAAAAAGTGGCTCTTTAAAAGAAAGTTTAATCACAGATCTAGATGGCATGTGTAAGGATAGAAAATAGAGGATATATTACACATCTATCTGCTTTCTCTTTCCACGTTTTTCTTTGGTTTATTAAGTTACTTTATCTATAAGGAACCTCACCATTGCAGCATCCTTTAAAATGATGAATTTAGCTATATCAAACATGTCTTCCGATGGGAAATAATGTAGATGGAAAGGTCTTATTAAAAATATGTAGGAAGCCACGTCTCCAGAATATTATTATGGTTGTGCCAAAAGCATTCAGAGAGGTTTGACTTCTCTTCCTGCTCAGATCTGGGTTTAGAAAAAAGGGTTACAGATTCAGCAAAAACACGGATTCCATCAAGAAAGTGACAGTAAAAAACCCAACATTACCAACAACAAAAACAAAAGGAAGAAAGTGACAGAGTCGCTACTTCCCGTGGATAGATGCTTTTTCAAGTTTTGCAACGAAGTGGATGTCATATAATGCAATGTCCTTTTGAGAAGAGACAGAGAAACAGAAATAGCAGAGGGAAGAGACAGCGAGATAAGAGAGAGCCAGAAAGTGAGAGAGAGCATTTTCCTGCACACGTATATACTAATGTGAGAGAAGTAAAGCACTTAGTTTTCCCATGTTCTCTTTGTGTTATTCTAGTAAACATTTAATAGAGGAAAAAGAAAATATTGTAAAACTATAGTTTTGTGTCACGCCAACGGATGAAGCAGTCCTCCATTAAAACCGAAGCTATATAGTGCGTTACATAAAGCCAATCACTATAAATCCCAGGGAATCAGTCATTGTGGAAAGTAAATAGCCAAGAGTGAGGTGCAACAGAGGGAGGTGGGAGAGGCCAGCCAGGTTTGCCCAAGGAGAAGAACAGTTTTGTCCCTAATTCCTATAAAAAGATGGATGTTTTTGTCTTACTTTTTTGTGTCCTGTTATGAAGGGCATATGTGTCCCTTCCCTCAAGTTTTTGTTCCTTACTTCTTGACTTTTCTCTTGTTTAAGTGATTCTTTATGGTGTGCTATATGTTCATTTAATTCATAAAAATGTACTATTTTAGCATGTTGAGAATCACTAATGTTTTAGAGAGAAAGAAGGGGGCTCATCTAAGCCTTTAAAAAATCCCATATTCTTTGGTTGACAATGGGCTGTTTCTTTACCTGCTTAAAGCACAGGAATATGACAAAGGAGCCTTTTATCACACGATGACTAATTTTAGTTCTAGCAGGAGGCTATCTGTAGATTAACAGGTTACAGTGTGGGTTTCATTTACTCTTTGATATCCCTGGATATAAAAGCTAGATTGTTATAGAATCATAGAGTTTTAGAGCCAGAGGGAACTGACAAGTTTGTTCTGTTCCTTCTTTGCACCAAAATGACTATAAATTAAAATCATGCTTCTTAATTGTAGTTTTCCTGTTGATACTCAAGTCATGATGTCAGAGAGTAAAATGAATTCCTGGAATAAGTTTCATCTTGGAGTAGAAAGGCCACTTCTATGTAAAGTTCATTAACAGCTTCTCGTCCTCCTACTCACACACTGGGGCCCTGCTTTCTAGATCCCCACCAAACATCTCTTCCTGTTGTAAGAGAGAACGAAAAATTAATTTCTGACTCATGGTAGATCCTCTTATCAAACCCATCCTATTTCCAAGGAAGATTGGAAGGAAAATTGGACCTTGTATGAGGCCATGAGACCTAGCCCTGGGAATTGTTCTTCTCTCTCCTTTCCTCGTTACCAAAGGCTTGTATGTTTCTGCGCAGAGGGGGCACGCCCAGCCTTTCTTCTTTGTGCGCTTCTGTGCTTTACAGATCAGTTATTTCCTATTCATTTGACTTCCTCAACCAAATGTGAGAGGCACCATACCAAAGATCAGGGCCATTGGACCAACTAAGGCAGCATCCCTGCCTTCATGCAGTTCTGAATCTAAAAGGGAGGACTTCAGGGGGTGGGGGGAAAGGACACCACGTGCAAAGACTCAGGAGATAGTGGGACGTCCAAAAGCTAAGGTAGGACCCAGGTGTTGGTAGGGGCCCAGTTATGGTGATTGAAGGACTAAAAAATTTGTATTTTTTTCCTGTTGGGATTTGTGATATATGTATGACTTTGAGCAGGGAAGTAGCTTAATCAGTTTTGGGTGTTCAGTGATCACCCTGCTGGTAGAGTGGGATACGTACTAGAAAGATATGAGATCTGTTCATTTTTTTAAAGATCCTGTTCCTAAGGTCACCTCCCACTGATAACTTTTATGACATGCTCTTGTCCATCCATCCTAGGAAGAACCAGTTGTTCCCTCTTGGTATATACTCATTCATAGTACCTACCATAGTATATTTTTTAATTTGCACATTTCTATCTCTTTGAGTAGCCTCTGAGCTTCTGGAAGGCATAGAATTTATATTCTTCCTTTTTAAACAATGTTTTTAATGGTTGTTATTGTAAATTAAATGGAAATTTAATACGCATTTATGGAGAACCTATTATGTTCCAAACATCAGCAACTGGGTTTGCATCTAATCGATGCTTACATTAACGACCTTCAAAAAATCTTGCACAGTGTTGGTGATCCACCCACATCAGATAAGTGAGTTCATCCCCCCTAGAAAGTTAATACTCAGTAACAAACATTTCGCAGGTCATTATTTATTATCTTATATATTTGACAAACATTTTATTGGACTTCCACCAGATTATAAGTAAAACATTAGAATGTCCTTTGTTTAGTGGAGAGAATCCAAACTAAATTTGATTTAGAGTTGGCCTGTCTTCCCAGCGTCAGTTGGTGTAAAGACTTCAATGATAATAATTATTGTTTCTAATGTAGGTAGAAAGAATAGCTAAAGGTGTTTTTTTTTTAAATTTGTGAAAAATGTTTTGAATGTTATTGGTAAATGGTGGGAAGTTAAGGGAAGGTCAAGTTCTCAGAAACATGTAATCTACTAAAAGATCATTTGGCTTTGCATGATTTTCAGATTGCATCATAACCACCCAAGAGGCAATGTGTCTGAATGGGTGGCCCATGTAAAGGACATGTATTTTCATAGTTGCCATTTAACTTTGGATAAGCCATTTAAATCACTGAAGTATCCAGGATTTTCTATAAAATTGGCTCATTATGGAAACCCGGTCACTCCTTAGGTAAAGTTTGGATATTAGAAAAGCCATAAAAGATTGGCTGACTTTTTGTAAGGAGTGTAGAAAAAGATTGAGGAAAAGTTGGTAATGGTCAGCATGTGGGGGTGTGGACCCTTTCTAATAAGTTTCTGGGGAATCTATAACCTAAGGGAGGAGGAATTGATTGAGTAGTAATTTAGAAATAGCTTTATTAATATTTTCTTCCTAGAAGAAGAAATATAGTATGCTTGATTCACACTTAAACCTAAAGAATGGGAATATGAGATTGTCATAAGTATGGAGTACAAAATGTATTTCAGATCTACATTATGTGCAGTAAGCCAGAAAGATATAAACAAGGAAATGAGAAAAAAATAGAGATTGAGATCAAGGAAGACAAAAATGAAATGTGGAGGGAATGACGGAGGACTGGTTTAGGTCTGCTGCCTTCAAGGCCCATTCTCCTCCCTTATTTTTCTACTGAATCAAAATCTCCTTTCTAGACTGAAGACCCAGTGTGCTGGGCGACTCACAACCCCACCCTTACCAGCCTTCTTCCTCAAATATTTAAACCTTATGGAAGGCAATTTTATCAGATGGCTGATATCTACTGCTTTTGGAGCATGATAGCTCCGGAGATCCTGTCAACAGCAATATGACTTGTCTGTTTTGGGGACAGAGGGACTTCTCCAAAGGGCACACACTGGGTCTATGTTCAGTTGGTTAACCACAGACAATTTTAGATGCGTGTCCTGGGATGGACAGGATTTTGTCACGTCCTTTTTCTCCTTTTCTGCCTGAAAGTTGGCCCATTCAAACTATGAATCATTTTTTTTAACTTGGCCTCTATGTTTAATATTATCTTTCATTTATTGATGGTGCAGAATGTGTCTAACAAGTGCTTGATGCCTTATATAATAAAATCTTGGCAATGATTCTATAACAGAGATAGAATTACAGTTTTAAAGATCAAGACTCCAAGGCTCTAAGAGTTAAGTAATTTTGCACAGGATCACACTAGTGAGGAGCAGAGCTGTGACACATTAAGTACACACACATACACACACACACACACACACACACACACACACGACCTGAGCACATGATGGAAGTGGTTAAATGAAACCTTTGGATATAGAGTAATTTGACCTGGGTAGTGAACTGGAAGGGTTTTGGATGTGGTCTGAATAATTGCTTCTCTGAAGATAACCACAATAACAGTTCATTTTTGGTTTTTCTGCCAAGTGCGACTCCCTGCTTGCTTCCTTTTCCAGCAGTTGGAATTGAGTGACCGATATAAGGTGACATAAGAGTTAAGAGTAGATAATAGTGTTAGAATTTACAGCCTGAAAAGTACCTGTTTTCTAGCCCTCTCCCGGAGGGGCCCTCCTCCACGCTTGGAGAGCCAGTATGTGCCATTTTACCTCCCGGGACGGCACAGGCTCTGGAGTATGAGGGGAAAGCTGCCGTTGTGTGCCAGTAAATGCCAGATCATTGTAGTAAGTGGAATTCTTATTAAAAGCTAGTATATGACTCAAATTTAGGGTCTATTTCAGATTTCCCTCAAATGCTTGTGGGTTTTTTTTGTAATTATATTTTTTCAGTTGAAGAGGTTGGTCTGCATTTGTTGGAAATGGAGGAAAAGAGTAATTTGTAGTAGAAAAGAACAGGGTTTCCCAAGTGGGATGTTGTGGTCACAGGGGGTGCCGTGTTCTAAAGGAATGCTTTCTTAGGAATGGGAGAGACTGTCATTCTTTACTGGTCCAGCTTTTAGCATCCAGACATTGGGAAAGCGTTTCGCGATGCCATTTTGAAGTTGACTTACTTAAACATGCTAAGCTTCATGTAGAGTCTACAACTCCTGTTCTCTGATGACAACCTTAACCTGCCACACGGTGTGTCATCATGAAGGCGGCATGAGCCACCTTGAGGGGTGCATGCCTAGACCTCCATAAATGTGAGGCAGCGTTAGAAGGGAAGAGAACGCATGGGGGGAGGCTCTGGTCAGTGGGTGTGCTAATCTGCGCACATAGGAACTCCTCAGAATGTTGGAGTCGCTTGAGAAATTAAACTGTAATGTAGTGTCAATACAGAGGGTCATTTGTCAGAGGGGCTCAAGGCAGAAATAGCTGAGGTTGTAGCACAATGATATGATTTATCATTTTTATGTAACTATCACGCTCCATGCCTGGAAAGTGGCCAATGTTGTACCATCTTTTACAGGAATGTAAAAAGAGAAAGATGGATCTCCCAAATTATAAATCACTGAATCGCTCCTCAATTTCAGAAGATGTAATAGAATAATTTGGAGATGAGGGACGAGCTTTTTAGAGGGGCAACCCCAGTCAGAATTTGACTTGCAGGAGTGGTCCTTACCAGTTTTTTACTTCCATTTTGAGAACTCAGGATAAATTGAGGATAATGTGGGGATCACTAAATATGTTTACCACGATTACATGAAAACTGTTCTGGAGCAAAAAGAAACTGACAAGGAAGTAGAATGAAGGGGTAAAAATCTGATCTCAGCATTAAATCTAGTTAGCAGGCCCGAGGCAAAGGGCAGAAATAAATAACCAAGTTTTCTACAGAAAGAAACTAACGGGATGTCCTTGCATTGAATAGTAGAAACAGCAGTTGCAGTATGTTAATCTCTTAAGGGAAAGAGCAGAATAACCCCAATGAAAAAAACTTGCACAAGATTCTTCTGCTTAAATGACACTGGATCCCTGTCTTGGCTTAGGTGCAGTGACAGGGTCACAGGGAAAAGACAGACGTGTCTGTGCCCACCTATCAGATTTTGTTGAAATTTACCATCAAGTTCAAAATTGCCTTTTCTAGGCAAGCAGAGGAGGCTGCTGAACCTGAGCCACCCCATGTCTCCGGCAGTTTCTGAAAGCCTAGTGTATTCACCGCCATGAGCAGCACACTGAGGAAGACACAAAAGAAGTAGACAGTCTGCTTAGGGGCATGCCATTTAGTTGGGGAGACAAAGCTTAAATACTAGAACCAATCAAAGAATATTACAAAGGGACGTGCAAGTAAGTGTATAATCATATGGGGCAAATGATGCAGATAAAGGCAGAAGGGACAAGGAGGAAAGAGGAGTGAACAAAACACCACAGGGTCGGATTCGTCAGGAAAGGCGTGTTGCCTGACAGTCGTGTAGCCTTCACGTTCCTTTCTGTAGCGTCGGTGAGGAATAAAGTGGTGCAGGAAATTCAGATCCACAGCATCGATCTCTCCCTCCTTATCTGCAGGCCCTCCGTCTATCACAGATGGAAATTAAATTGATCCAACAATTTGCTCTCCACCAAGCCCTGTTGGTATCTACCTAGTAATTTGTGCTTTTCTTGGTGTTTGCAAATCGATTGCTATTATGGGATGCAGACAAATCTGGGCCTGGGTCCAGTAGGTTGGGGGATTATTGGAGCAGACACATGTGTACGCACACGAAATCCTGGAAAAACGGACTCTCGTTTCTGTGTATTTTAATCATTGAATAAAACCTCTTCAAGTTTTTTAAAAGCATGTTTAATTACACTCAGATTGCATTTTTAGAGGATTTATCTGGGGTATTTCATGTTGCTACTGACAGGCCCAATCTTCAAACCACCTTTATTGCCAGACCTTTTGTTTCAAAAAAAGTCTTGCTCTACTCAAATACTCTTACAGAGCTATAATCCCTCCCCACCCCCCTACATAGAAATATGTATAGGCATTCATCTAATTTGATAAATAAAATGTTGCTGCTGGAAGGCTTGTGAAAGTAGACTTTATCTAAACACTCAACTTCATTGTTCTACCTTAAAAAACATTTTTGAAGCCCTTCTGAGGATTGTGAAATTCTTTGAAAACAAATTAAAAATAAAACATTTTCTGTGATTTCGTTACAGATTCTGGACAATCAGGAAGTCCAAGCCACAACGATCCTGCCAAGAATCCTCCAGGTAAATATGTGTTCCAGGACGTTTGCAATCTGACGTTGCAGAACAAAGGTACCACTGTGCAGATAAACAGCCCATAATTGGTCAGCTGCCTATTTTGTCCTGGCGGGCAGGTATGATCAGGACAAGATGTGATTCTGCTCAGGCCCTTCACGGCGGCACATGCTTCTATATTGGCGTCATCAGCATTTACGTAATCGCCAACGTTTTCATTTTTGTTGGTGTTTCTTTGAAAATGAATATGCGTGTATTTCAGTTGTGTATCTTTCAGGTGCTAAAAGTCATTGCTGTTTGAAAAGCCAAAAACAAAAACAAAACCCAAATCCCGTTTACATCTTTCTTATAAAACGCACAAGAAAAAGTAAAATTTTCCATACTCTTAACTATAGAGGGTGGTAGTGGTGGTTGGTTATGTTGTCAGTGATGGATTTTTGCAAACGAGTTTTTGTTCCATAAGGTTTTTATTGGATTCCCAGAATCAGGAAATAATGAGAGTTGGACTTTTCGTTTAGTGTAATGTATGCCAAGTATCCCCTTTATTTTCAGAAGTTGTTCCAAATCTGAAAATGGGCTTTTATAAGTTGGCTGTCTTCATTTTTGTTGCTCCTAAATCTGAACATACAGACTTTTGGTATTGATTTAGGAGGGGTGTCTTTTCACATGAGGTAAGTCCAGTGCAAAGGAGAACTTCTAATATTTCAGCGTCGTAAAGATGTTAATTATATCTGTAACTTTGGCAAAGGAATGCTCTAAGAATAAAGCTAACAAAAACAAACACCAAAACAAACAAAGCATCCAAACAAAAAACACAGATGCCATCTACCTCCCCAAATAATTGCATCTGTATTTACATGGAAAATAAACCAAAAAATTTAATAAAAGTAATAATAAAAGTTTCCTCAGGTAGACTTAGTTTTCAGTCCTTAATTGTTTGATCTCCCTTGTCACCATGCTTTGCTAATGTGAGGTGGAAATACCTGAAGAAGCCCAGAACTACAGAAATGATGTCAGACCAGCCTTGTTTTAAATGGTGTTGGAAAGATACATCAAGTAAATATCCAAACAAAAATGCAAAGTCAAACAGATTATTTCTTTCTGAGTCTTGACCTTATTTTTATATTAGAAAAATTATTTTTTACAACTACATATTTGCTCTGTATTGTACAGAATCGTATTGTTTGACAAAAATAATATATACTTTAAAGATAAAAAGTTCTACTTAAATGTAGATTTGAAAATGTATACTAAGTTGATTTTTCATTACTTTCATCAAAACATTTTAATATTATTACAAATTGATAACAAAACATTAAAAAGACCAAACAATTTTAAATGTAAATTTCAGTGAATTTATTCTTTTATTTTGTATGTCTGGATAATGAGAATCCCCCAAAAGAAAAACTCTTTATAATTTTATAAATTATACATTGATTACAATGATAAATTATTTATACAATATAATGAATTTTTTCAGAAATTTTCTGAAGTTGAAGAAATTTCATTAGCTTGTAATCTTTAAAATTTCTTCTTTTTAATTGACTGATATTTCCTCTGCATAGGAAGATAGCCAAGAGTGAATTGTACCCAAACATGTTTTAAAAGCTTCCTCATTCACTTTACAAAGAATGGGAGAGGAAGAACCCTCTAATAGAAAAAGAGTTGATAAGTATTTTAAGTCAGCCTAAATAAAGGGTATGTTCTGTGCCTTAGAATGACAGCTTGATTTGAAATTAATAAGCTGTTATTGTTTGAAATGCATTTCTGAACACATACAGAAAGAATTATGCTCACTTAAGAATATTCTTCCCTTGAGCTGAACGAAACTTTGAATAGTTAGATAATGTCAGAATTCAATTTTTCAATATTTGTCCAGAAGTTTTGTCAAATCTTTTTCTTGCTGCATTCAGTGTAGCATCTCTTAATTTATCTGTTTGCATATAATATGGCAAACAGAAACAATCAAACCTAATTTTTTTCCTTTTAAATTTTTCTTGGAAATTGAGCCTTTTTGAGAACTATGTCCTAAAACTAGGTTGTTGAATATTGTATATACATATACATCAATTACCAGTTCTTCAGAGTTAGAATATAGTAAAACATACAAAATACCAAAATTAAATGGAATATAATTAGAATATTCTTTGATGATTGAGAAACATTCCATCATTTTAACATGCTTTGCGTATATCATTATATTATGGGATGAACCATAAGATTATTAAGGAATTCTGTTTGATGAAATTAAGAATTTGTTCTGTAATACCTTGAAATAAATCAAGCTGTTAGGAACATAGACTAGTTTCTAATTTGAAATGTGAAAAATCAGAGCTTACTACGGTTTTTGTATTACAGTCAGTTGAGATAAATTATACTTATTATTAAAAGCTCTTTTCATAAGTGCAAGCATGTTTGGTATTTTAGAGTGTAATTCATCTTTGGGAGGCCCTTTTCATCTCTGTATTCTGGCCTTGGCTGAAATGTGAAATCTCCAAGTGGGGTTTCAATATCTGGAGAAGGCACAATCCATTTATGGGAAAAATCAAAACCTACTACCACAAGCAATGAAACAATCAAATCACTTTGCTGCTTGTGTTGTTATAACAAAGAGGAGTTAAACTTTTGGGAAAGATCACCTTGATGGTGAACGCTTTCTTATCGCTGGTAGTTTTCCACTGGGAGATGTGCAAGCCATGGCAGTTGCTACCATCTACTCCTGTGTTCATTTCCTAACAGGTTGGGAAAGAGATGGCAACAATGCAAGCCCTTTTAGAGCTAAAGGCTCTTTGACATCTTTTCCCCACTGTTGACATGAGGGTGGAATCCCATCCAGTCATCCTATCAGAGCAGATGCACTTGTGTCTCTCCACAACACCCACCCACCCCCGCCCCCCACGTGGCTTCTCTCCAGCATCAGGCCTGACTGTCTGACGCGGAGGCCACTTTCTTGCTGATTCCTCTGAACTTCTGGAGGGTGACCCTAAAGTTCTCCAAATTGCACTATGGCCATCTACAGATAGGCCTTTAGTTTTTAACTTGTCTTTCTTGATTGGGGTTAGTACTCAGTGAGCAAACTAAACACAGGTGAACAAAAGCAACGTGTTTTGGAGAGGAGGGATATTTGATACTTGTTATTTTTAAAAGCACTTGCGTAGTTTTGTTATTTTAAAACACATTTAAATAGTTCTTATGGTATTTCCTTATGCTATTTGTGACTTAATATTTTGTTGTTATTCTTTGTGACATGGTGGGAATGGGCCCCATAATCTTTTCGGGGCTAAGGTGCTCTAAAGGTTTGATGATGTTCAAGGACATGACGTTGTTCTTTTGGTCAAAAAGCCTTGCCCTGACTGGTTTGGCTCAGTGGATAGAGCATCAGCCTGTGGACTGAAGGGTCCCAGGTTCGATTCTGGTCAAGGGCACATACCTTGGTTGCGGGCACATCCCCAGCGGGGAGTGTGCAGGAGGCAGCTGAATTGATGTTTCTCTCTCATCAATGTTTCTAACTCTCTGTCCCTCTCCCTTTCTCTCTGTAAAAAATCAATAAAATATATTTAAAAAGTCATTCAAAAAGCCTTAGGGCCACTTCATTTTTTATGATGTACATTTCTCTTGTTTATGATAGACTCAGAAGTTATATATTTGTGTGTACTTAGTTTTAAATATCAAATTAATCCGTTGTAAGCAACAGAACTACAAGAGCGCTCTCTCAATATTAGGGAACAACTGTTGTGGACCAACTGATGGTAAATCATTCGTTTATGGACTTAGTTTCAGATATAATTTTATTTCTACTAAGTAAAAACTCCCCTGCCACTTTTAGGAAATGTGTGATTAGACTATAATCTTTTAAAATTAGCTTTGTCTTGCTCTATTCTTTTCTGTCTCTACATTCCTTGGCTATGGTCTTGTTCGATTTCCCAATCTCGGTGATTTACCTAATGCTGGAATGGTTAATATCAAAGGAGAACAAGGCCATCTAGAAGTTAGATTTTGCTTCTAAGTCATTTCAAAGCTGAAACCTTCTTTTAGAAATAGAAACATCAATGATGAGAATCATTGATCAGCTGCCTCCTGCACGCCCCCTAGTGGGGATCGAGCCTGCAACCCAGCATGTGCCCTTGACTGGAATCAAACCCAGGACCCTTCAGTCCGCAGGCCGAAGCTGTATCCACTGAGCCAAACCAGTTAGGGCTAGGAAGACTGTACTTTTGTGATGTGCTCTCACATGGCAGCAAATATAACAAAGAAACTTTGAATCCCAGGGCAGTTTTTGCAAATTTTATCATTTAATCTTACTAAGTATTCCAAGTGCCTTTAACCAGAGCTTTCTTACTTGGAATGACAGGAACTTATTCTACTTTTTTTTTTTTTTGCACATTTTATAGGGTGCTTGTGCTGTTTTGTTGACTTTTGCATGTAGTCTGGCAAAACCTCTGGGAGCAATTAGGACCATGTATTTAGTGTAAGCCACCTATATTCTCTCTGGAACAAAGATGGAACCAAATATAATTATTTGAATAAACTAAGCAAGGAGTAGCTGTTAACCATAGCAATATGCCTGCATTGCAATAAAGAGATCTTTAGCCCTAGCCAGTTTGGCTCAATGGTAGAACGTTGTCCTGTGGTCTGAAGGGTCCTGGGTTAGATTCTGGTCAAGGGCATACACCTTGGTTGCTGACTCGATCCTCGGCCCTGGTCAGGATGCATACAGGAGGCAACAAATCGATGTGTCTCTTTTACATCGATGTTTCTCTTTCTCTGTCTCTCCCTCTCCCTTCCACTCTGTCTAAAAATCAATGGGGAAATATTCTCAGATGAGGATTAAAAAAAGAAATATTTAAATTATAAAAGTTTTGAGGTTGATCTCTCCCCAACCCTATTATATAGATACTGAGAATGAAACCAACAGAGGGTTGTCATGAAACTAATGAAAACAACCAAATAATTATCAAGAAAATGAGCCCAGCATCTGCATTTTTAGTTGTTATCTGTTGGGATCACTAGGAACCATGTTTACTTAAATCTTCACTTTTCCCCCAAAACTTGGAGTTTGGGACAAACAATACTTTCTACTAGTTACAAAAATAATAAAACATTTTTTTATTTGTATATGAAGGTGGATATATTTGCATAGCCCTTGAAGATCTCATAGAGCATGTTTTTTGTTTTTTTTTACTTGTGTGTGTGTGTCAGAGAGAGAGAGAGAAACATTGATTTGTCGTTTCACTTACTTATGCATTCATTGGTTATACTTGTATGTACCCTGACTGGGGATTGATCCTGCGACTTTGTGTACCAAACAACAATTTAACCAACTGAGCTACCCAGCCGGGGCTCATAGAGCATGTTTTATCTTCAGAGATGGTGTTCAGAGTCAAAGAAAAGAGAAAATTTACTTTATTTTTTAAAATCATAGACTGTTTACTCCTCAATTAATAAGTTTATACCCACTCCTTCTCATATCCTCAATTATTGTATCTACCAGGAGAATCAAAATGTTTTCCACGGGGGAAAATTCACTCTTTCATGATACTTAGAAGTAATTTTAAACGTTGGCACTAAACAGTATGCAACAGAGTATAAACAGGCTTTCTATTCATAACAGTGTAAATGGAAAGACACTAAAAGGCTTGGTGAACTGTGGTAAGACCTGAAGTTGTAGGTAAAGCTTTTAAGTAATTTGAGAATGAGGTCTGTGCAAGTCAGTGCTAAAATCAAAGGATTTTTTTCCCCTAACAGATTTTGTTTCAGGGACATTTTTCCTCTTTATCATCTGAGGTTTTTGTTTGTTTGTTTGTTTTGTTTTTTGTTTGTGGTTTTTTTTAATACAGCACATTCAGTAAAGTTCCTCAATGTTCAAATTTATGATAGAATTCAGAATAAAGGAAGAGAGGATGAGGAAAGTGCCTTCTTCACCAATTACTGTTAAAAAGCTCGAAGGATACATAGCCCTTAGCTGCTTAGTCGTACAGGCAACATTATGGGTACTTGTATCCAACTCACCCCTAAAGGTTAATCTACAGAGCAGTTGGCACCATGCCCAGCCTCTACAATGATTCCAGCCTAATTACCTGTAATATTTAATTTTGGGGAAAAAGATAATTTAGTAATATCCTATACGGTTATGAAAGAAAGATTTTTGCACATCTTCCCAGTCAACAAATAATATTAACTGAGTGTCCGCTGGTTGCTGAATTCAGAGTTAAATCACACTCCAGGAGACAGGATATTGGGCAACTTCTGTTGCCTGAGCTCAAAATAAGGAGTAGAGACTGTCATTTGCTCTTGAGGAGTTGGGAATATACACCACTCCACACCAAGAATAATAAACCGTCTAGCAAGAGCTGTCTATAGGTGAATTTTTCAGCTAACATATTTAATGAGCATCTATTGTGTGCATGGCATTATTCTAGGTGCTACAGAAGATAAAAACATGAATTACCCATGAGCTTTGCTGTCCCCAAACTTTTCTCTTCATAAATATATACAGTGTATATTTCATACTCACAGGGTGTGGCAAATGTAGGTTTACCATGGTTTGTATGGAGAATAATACAATAATTAATGAATAATAATACAAGAATAAACTCACATGCAAATGTAAACCTACTTTTGCCCAACCCTGTGTGTGTGTGTGTGTGTATCCTATATAATAAAAGCCTAATATGCAAATCAACCGAACAGTGGAACGATCAGTCACTATGATGTGCACTGACCACCAGGGGACAGACGCTCAAGGAGCTTCCCCCAGCCCACAGGCCCCAGACCAGCCAAGGTGGGTGCCAGCGGGGGCACCCAATTGCCCCACTGGTAGCCCCACAGATCGGCCCTGATCGCTGGCCAGGCCTAGGGACCCTACCCATGCACAAATTTTGTGCACTGGGCCTCTAGTATATACATATTATTTAGTGCTACAACTCCAGTGTCATGAGAGTTCAAATTTGTGAAATACGATTTCCAGCCATTATAGAAAGCATGATGGAGTGGGAAATATATGAACTTTGGAATTAGACCCCCAATGAAGGCTCCATGTTTTACCACAACCATGAGGGCCATGGAGCACATGAGTAAATCAGACAAGTTCCTTGGAATTGAGCACAGTCAACTATATCCAGGCCAGTTGTAAGCATCAGACAGGAGAGCATACCTGGTGAGTAGCAGGAAAGTAAGGGCTTTTGATACTCCTTCCCCTTCCAGCTGGGTTGATCCAGAAGACTTCCTGCAGGAAGTACCATTAGATGTGGAACCAAATAGAAGTACATTCGATTTTTACACTGCCATCCCATAAAGACATAAAATGGCATAAACAATGTTACAAATCAAGATAAAAGGCATTCGATTAGCTTGGAGATTATATAAAAGAAGCAAAAGGAGCAGATGTCCTCAAGTCTCATGGTGAAGTAGAATTATAATTTTTAGATCCTCAGTTGTGTTCTAAGCCTTTTGACATCTGAGGAAATGTAGAATGAAAGTTTGTTACAGTTTTTAATAGTGATATGAGCAATAGTACAAATGTATTATTACAGATTGCTTTTCCCCTGGCAAACTTTATCTCTGGGTCCCTTGTATTAACATTGTATAAATATTTTCCCACTTGCCTTTTCCTGGTGTTACTACTTTCTGAAGCCACCAACTTTTCTGTCTCCATTGAAATTTTTCTCTTGCCCTTCCTTTTCTTGGCCCTCTACATATTTCTTCCTTATTCTATTTACTTCATCCTAGCAACTTATTTCTTACTTTTAAAAATGCATCTTTGTCCCTCATTCAGATAACTCCCTTTATTCAAATGTCCCATCTTTCTTTCTCTCCCCCTCTCTTTTTTCCCCCCATGACATGACATGAAAGACTTTAAAATATTTTCTTGACTTCTTCTGCAACTGGGCTTCTGTCCTCACTGAAATTATTCTCATTACATTCATAACGTTTTGCCATTGGAGTCCAGTAGCTCCTTTGCATTCTATTCCTGCTTCCATATTCTTGAGCATTAATTTGATTTTATTGACCATGCCTTACTTAAAAATTCTTCCTTACTTTAAAAAGAATGTTATTTTATTGTGGTAAGAACACTTAACATGAGATCTACCCTGTTAACAAATCTTAAAGTATATAATACATTATTGCTGACTGTAGTTACAAGGCTGTACACCAGATCTCTAGAGCTATCAATCTTCTACAGTTGAAAATTTATGTATGCCAATTACTAATTCCCCTGGTGGCCAACATTTCACTTTCTGATTCTATGATACTGACTATTTTAGATACCTAATTTTAGTGGAATCATGCAGTATTTGTCTTTCTATGACTGGTTTATTTCACTTAGCACAATATCCTTAAGGCTTATCCATGTTGTTGCATATTGCAACCTTTCCTTTTTTTATAGAGGTGAAATAGTATTCTACTATATGTATATACCACCACCTGTTCTTCACCCATTCATCTGTTGGTGGGTATTTAGTTTGTTTCCACATCTTGGCTATTATGAATAGTGCTGCAGTGAACATGGGAATTCAGATATCTCTTTGAGATCCTGATTTCAACTCTTTTGGATAAATATCTAGAAGTGGAATTGCTCGATCACATGGTAGTTCTATTTTCAGTTTTTTTTTCAAGGAACTTGTATACTCTTTTCCATAGTGGTGACACCACTTTGCGAGGAATCCAGTTTCTCCACATCTTCCACAATGCTGGTTGCCTTTGTTTTTTGATCATAATCATCCTGACAGAAGTGAGAATGATATCTCATTGTGATTTTGATTTACATTTTCTGATGATTAATCACATTGAGCCTTTTAAGATATGCCTTCTGGCCATTGGTATATCTTCTTTGGAGAAAATCTGAGTCCTTCACCCATTTTAAGTCAGGTTATTACTTATTTTTTTTTATCATTTGCTGTTAACTTGTAGGAGTTTCTTGTAGGAGATTAACCCCATGTTAGATGTACAGTGTGCAGCCATTGTCTCCCCTCCCATAGGTTGCCTATTGATTGTTTCCTTTGCTGTGCAGGAACTTGTTAGTTCAATATAGTCCCACCTGTTTAGTTTTTCTTTTGCTGCCTATACTTTTGAAAACAGGGCCCCTTTCTGATAATCCAGGAAACTTTGTGGGTTTTTTCCCCTCATGACTCTTCTTTTTATTAAGTTGATTTTGGTTACATTGGTTAATAAGATCATATAGGTTTCAAGTGTACATTTGTATGATACACTGTTCTGCATATTGCATTATGTGCCCACCACCCAAAGTCAAATCATCTTCCATCATCATATACTTGCCCCCCTTTACCCTTTCCTAGCTCCCACCCTCTTCCTTCTGTCAACCACCATACTGTTGTCTGTGTCTGAGTTTCAGTTATATATCATCCCACATATGAGTGAAGTCATATGGTTCTTAGTTTTTAAAAAATATATATATATTATTGGTTTTTTTACAGAGAGGAAGGGAGAGGGATAGAGAGTTAGAAACATCGATGAGAGAAAAACATCGATCAGCTGCCTCCTGCACACTCCCTACTGAGTAGGTGCCCGCAACCAAGGTACATGCCCTTGACCGGAATCGAACCTGGGACCCTTGAGTCCGCAGGCCGATGCTCTATCCATTGTGCCAAACCGGTTTGGGTGGTTCTTAGTTTTTTATGACTGACTTATTTCACTTAGCATAATATTCTCAAGGTTTATCCATATGTTGCAATGGAAATATTTCATCTTTTTCCTATGGTTGAGTAGTATATATGTACCATATCTTTTTTATCCAGTCATCTATTAAAGGACACTTGGGTTGTCTCCATGTCTTGGCCACCATGAATTATGCTGCAATGAACATAGGGGCACATATATCTTTGTGAATAAATGTTTTTAATTTTTGGGGGGTAGATACCCAGAAGAGGGATTGCTGGGCCATATGGTAACTCTATTCTTAACTTTTTGAGGAATTGCCATACTGTTATCCATAGTGGCTGTACCAGTTTATATTCCCACCAACAGTGAATGAGGGTTCCTTTTTCTCTAACTTTTCCAACATTTGTTATTACCTGTCTTGTTGGTAATAGCCAGTCTAGCAGGTGTGAGGTGGTATCAGTGTAGTTTTGATTTGCATTTCCCTAATAGCTAGTGAAGTCCAGCATCTTTTCATATATTCGTTGGTCCTTTGTATGTTTTCTTAAGAGAAGTGTGCTCAGGTCCTCTGCCTACTTTTTAATTGGATTGTTTGTTTGCTTTGTGTTGGGTTGTATGAGTTCTTTATGCATTTTGGACATTAACTCCTGGTTGGAGATGTTTTTTGCAAATACCATCTCCCATTCGGTTGGTTGCCTTTTTGTTTTGTTGTCAGTTTCTTTTGCAGTGCAGAAGCTTTTTAGTTTGATATAGTCCCATTCATTTATTTTTGCCTTTACTTCCCTTGCCTTTGGGGTCAAATTCATAAAATATTCTCTGTGACCAAGGCCCATAAGTTTGGACCCTGAATAGCCAAAGCAATCCTGAGAAAAAAGAAATGAAGCTGGAGGATCACACTATCTGACTTCAAATTATACTACAGAGCTACGATAGTCAAAACAGTATGGTATTGGCAGAAAAACAGCCACAGACCAATAAAACAGAACTGAGCACCCAGAAATAAAACTACATATATATGAGCAAACAAATTTTGACAAAGGAGCCAAAACACACAATGGAGAAAAGAAAGCCTCTTCAATAAATGGTGCTGGGAAAATTGGAAAGCCACGTGCAAAAGAATAAAACTAGATTATAGTTTGTCTCCATGGACAAAAATTAATTCAAAAATGGACCAAAGGAAAGACCTGAACATAAGATCTGAAACGAAGTTACAATCACTTCTTGTGATTCTTAAATATGTGCCTTTGGAACAGACCTCTCTTTTGTGTCCAAAGTGCTCAGTGACTGACTGTGCATTTTCCCTATATGTTCCATGGCAACTCACGCTGTAACTCACTAACATTTCCAAAATTCTACTCATTTTCTTTTCTACCAAATTTCAGTTTTTCTCTATGCAAGATATCTTGGGGCTACCGGGATCTACCCTGGGGGCTACCCTTGGTTAGAGTAGCTCATGAGTTCCTTCTAAGGAACTCTCTTTCTCATCCTCCACATACTCATCATCTCCTTTAAAGGTCTTTAGAATCCGCTCCCACTTCTCAGTCTCATTACCCTTATTTGGGTTCTAGACACTTTATTTCTTGCCTGAAATTGTGCAAAGACCTTAAGATTGTTTCCATTCTTTCCTCACTCTTCATTTCTCAGATGCTATAAATGAGTACACTTCAGAAAAAAACAAATATGATTTCCTTAAAAGCTCTGGGTGATCATTCCTTATATACTCATACTAGAGGCCCAGTGCATGAATTCGTGCACCTTGAAAGGAACTGTGGGCTGCGAGGCTGTGGTGGGCACAGGGGCAGGTCTCTGCCCATCCTCCATGCCCTTGCCCAGCCCCTCCTGCTGTGGCCCCTGGTCCCCTGTCTGCCAGCAGCCCTGCTTCCCCGCCACCACTCCCATGCGCTGACGCCAGCCCTGCTCGCACCCACTGACAGTGTGGAGTGATTGGGGCCGGTGGCATCAGGAGGTGCAAGTGGTGGCTGCTGCCCTCAGGAGCAGGGGGAGGTGGAGAAGCCCTCAGGGCCTATCAGGGCCAGCAGCCACTGCTCTCACCCACTGACGGCACCGAGTGATCAGGACTGGCGCTGGTAGCAGGAGTGAGTGGCAGCTCCAGTGCCAGCTGTGGGTGTGAGTGGGGCTGTCACCAGCAGTGGGTGCGAGAGTCAGCTGCCAGCCCTGATCGCCCCTCAGGAGCAGGGGGGAATGGATAAGCCCTGAGGGGTGATCAGGGCTGACAGCCACCACTTGCACCCACTGATAGCGCTGAGTGGTGGCTCTGGCACCAGCAGTGGGTGCAAGCAGGGCCAGCGCCAGCAGCAGGTGCAGGTGCCCGGCAGGATCGCGGCACGTGGGAGCAAAGAAATTTAGTAACCACCAGAGGCTCTCTCCGATGACAGCAACCGGTGCCTCGCCTTGGTCTGGTGCCCCCGCTCAACTGTTCCACCATCCCACCACGGCCGATGCCTGCCATGTTTCACACTCTGCTGCCTGCTGTCGACGCCCGCCATGTTCTGTACGTGCACTCTGCTGTCAGCGCACGTCATAGTGACTGGTTGTTTGGTTGTTCGGTTGTTCCGCAGTTCAGTCTATTTGCGTACTAGGGTTTTATATATATAGATACTTTGTCATGTCTTGAAATGCTGCTCAGACACCAATTATACCCGGTTTTCTTCCTTTTCCTTTCTTCCAAGTGATATGCTGTCTCCTTTGCCAGGACTGCCAAATCCACCCTTCAAACCTTGTTCATCCTTGCTCTCCAAACTATTACATTCCGTCTTATCAGATCGCCCTAAGCAGGGTTGGACAGCTCTGTCTCTGTTATGATTGGTGTTTTGTATCGTAAACCTCTGCTTACACATCTCTCCCCCTAAGTAGACAGCAGAGTTTTTTAAACGAGTAGTTTACTACTATAATCCAATATCTTTTTTTTTTTGCTTTACACTCTCAGAAACATTACTCACGAAAACAGGATGTCAGTACTCAGATGTTGCTGGTCCAATGTCCCCACTTTACTTACGAAAACAGAGCAAAGAGGTTAAGTGATTTGCCCAAGGCCTCAATGAGTTATTGGCAGCTGTAGGTGAAAACTCATTTTTTGCGTGGCTCCAAACCTTAAGTCAGAAGTAATCCCACTACATCATTGTTATTTTCTCCTTGCCCCCTACCCACCCAGGTGCATTGCCTTGCGACAGAGTGAGAAAAGTTTGGCCTTGGCTGTGAGCAGCCCGGGTGTTAATGGGTATGCACTGCCACGAGAGAGAAAGAAATGAGAAGTCTTTCTGTTGAGATTTTTCAGCAGGACCAGAGTCTGGGTCTCCTGACACAGAGGTGCCCTGTTGAGTCCCTGGGGGCAGTTGTGACAGCTCCAGCTTCTGGGACAAGGGGCAGTGGGTGGAGGGTGAGGAGATGATGGAGGCGAATCGCGAGTGACCTTTGCCTCAGCGGGGATGAGCTCGGGGAGGGAGATCAGCTGAGAGATTTCGAGGCTGTGGCGTCAGGGCCCTGATGAGGGCGAGGTTTGCACTGCACCGAGTGGTTGTCCTTGCTAGAGCTCAGTAGCCCCATCTTGTTCTCTGCTCCCACTTTCTCCAGGTGCATGTGCCTTGTCTTTATGTAGCTCAGGGACCCACTCGTCACACAGTCACAAGTATAATTTAAACACGGTCAGTGCTCCCCTTTCACGAAGCTGAGAGACAAAGGACTAGCTCTGGGGCTATAGTCCGTTTTTTGCATCTTTTGTTTCCCTACCTTTATAACTGTATGGCAGGGTCTTGTGGTCTCTGAAATGATGTCATAGGTAACAGAGAGTTCAGGTGAAATTTTAATACATTGATGGAGGCACCTAATTTATACCGCACCTCGTTCCAGAAAACTTTCAAGAGGCCTTGCACTTCAATAGTTTGCAATTTGTTACATTTTAAAAGACGCCGCTCTAACGTATTTTTCTTTCTTTGTGGAATGTCCACATTCCTTCCCGGGGAAGGTTAGAGGCCCCCTGTGCAAAGAGGCCTCAGTCATAACCACCCCTGGGTCACGGCCGTGACTGTATCCACTGCTCCTCCGAGTTTTTGTCCTTGCTCTTTCACTCAAGCACCTCAGGTTCTTTTTACAGTGACCGCCTGCATCTGAAGTTTCCTCTCAATTTAAATTCTTTTCCCTCTCCCTATTCGCAAGGCCTGCGTTTGCAGCATATGGCTACAATTTAATAATGCAAAGCGTTTTCCTCCTCACAGCTGGAAAGCTGGGATTGTTCTGTATCACAGATAAGAGTGGACTGCTCCAGGCTCGTTAAAATCACTGAACTTTGCAGACGCTAAGCTTGCTGGGTGTGTTGTCCTGTGAAAAGGCACCCAGGGGACCCTCACTTGCATGCTGGGAAGGAATGGTCATTTCTATAGCAATATTTTGCAAGTGGAATAAAATACTTAAAAAAATCTATCTATCTATCATCTATCTATCTATCATCATCATCATCATCTATCTAGATATTTACCTAGATATCTAACTACCTGAGTTTTAATGTTTCTATCTCATAGGATTATTGAATGTGATTTAAAGTTATTAGGCAACTCTACTCAAGTCTCATTTCTTCTTTCTTTTTCTGTAATTATAAGAGTATCAAGATATCAAGTAATTGAAAGCAATTACCTTTGTGGGGTAATTTGACTCTTGTTGGCTTTTGTATAATAATGTCATTGATGGAAGAAGAATTTAAGAAAAAAAATCAGGTTTTGGTTTTCAAAGTTGTTACAAACCCTTTTGGGTCTTTTGACTTGTATTCTGCTCGTCAGGGACCTTGCACACTTTCATTTCATTTTATAAAACACAACTAGAGCAGACTCCTGTTTTCACTGAGATATTTCTAAGTCTTGATGCCCACCCCATACCTTGAACATATCCATGTTCCCATGGCATTCAGGAGTAAGAAAACCACTCGACTTTCAGATTTGTGCACTTGCTAATGACATGAGACAAACAGACATGATGTATTCTTTCATATATTATATGTTTCCATTTACATGAAATGTCTGGAACAGGGAAAACTGTAAACATAGAGAGTAGATTAGTGGTTGCCGGGGGCCAGGGGAGACGGGGTTGGGGGGTGGGGGGAAGTGGGCACGTGACTGTTCACGGGCACAGGGTTTCTTTTAAAGGTGGTGAAAATGTTCAGGGATCCATATTAGTGATGGTTGTACAGCGTTCTGAATATACTAAAACCTGAAGTGTACACTTGAAAAGGGTATTTAGGTTATATCTCAATTAAGCTGTAGGTTTTTGTTCTTTCAGTGCCTATGAGCCATCTGGAAAAAATGGTCTGGAACTCCAGGCTAGGATAGAGATTTGGAGTTTTTAACCTGGGGGTTAGAGACCTCTGGGGATCTAGGCAGAGGCTGGTACCTAGAGGTCACATGGAGAGGGTGTGAGTGTGCCTATGTGTTTCTGTGAGCGCCCTTTGTCTTGGTGAGGTGCTTTACTCTGGTGAGGTGCAGAGGCCACGGGTGGGTTTGGATGACAAGTGACGTGATGTAAGATTCTGTCTCCATTGTTTATATTGTGGTGCTTTTTAAAAATGAAGCGGACATGGATGGACCTGGAGACCATTACGCTAAGTGAAATAAGCCAGTCAGAGAAAGGCAAGTACCATATGATTTCACTCATATGTGGAATTTAATCAACAAACTGAACTACCAAGCAAAATAGAGACAGACTCATAGATAGAGAGCAGGCAGGCAGCTCTGGTTAGGGAAGTGGAGGTTTGGAGGTTGGTGGAGAGATTGAGCAAAAAAGAAAAAAAAGAGAGAGAGAACTCATGGTCATGGACAACAGTGTGATGATGGTGGGTGGGAAGGGTGCGTGGGTGGAGGTGGAAGAGGGCATAGAGGGGATAAACGGTGATGTAAGAAATAAAATAAAGAAAAAATGAATTGGAATTTTAGTTGCAAAATTTAGTATTTTGATTTATATTCATTTTCTGAGTTGAGCTACTCTCTAAGCAATAAGCGAAGATTATAAAATGACCATCTCCATCAGGATCTGAAGCATTGGGCCATTTTCTACTTGATATGTTACAGTTGATGTCCAGAATAACCCATGTGATTACATTACCTTACATAGCGTCAGCAGGTGAAGAAGGGCGTATCTATGGGTTTTGAGAGAGCATGTAGAAAGGCAGATGGATGAAGAAAGGCCACTGATGGGGTTACTCTTAAATGAGAAAGACAAAATAT
The DNA here is from genome assembly GCF_000147115.1 of Myotis lucifugus. NCBI lineage: Eukaryota > Metazoa > Chordata > Mammalia > Chiroptera > Vespertilionidae > Myotis > Myotis lucifugus. The sequence goes on from NW_005871127.1 coordinate 819,157, forward strand.
TTTAAAAAGAATATAGTTGGCGCCCGGCTGGTGTGGTTCAGTGGTTGAGCATTGACCTATGAACCAGGAGGTTAGATTCCCGGTCAGGATACATGTCCGGGTTGCAGGCGCGATCCCCAGTGGGTGGCATGCAGGCGGCAGTCAATCAATGATTCTCTCTCATCATTGATGTTTCTATCTCTGTCCTTCTCTCTTCCTCTCTGAAATCAATAAAATATATATTTTAAAAAAATAAGACAGTTGGTGCTGAAAAGGGTAATGGGCTTAAGAAGTATACATTGATACAAGATAGTCATGGGGATGTAAAATAGAGCCAAGTCAATAATAGTTAATAACTATGTATGGTGCCAGGTGGATACTAGAATTATTGGGGTCATCACTTTGTAAGGTATATAAATTCTAATCACTGCTGTACACATGAAACTAATACAACTATGTTGAATGTCAACTGAAATTCAAATTGAAAGAAAAATAGTTTCATCTTGGGGAAAAAAAGAAAATAGTTGGCCCTGAATCTTATTGCATTACTATTTAAAAAAATGCATTCTGTCCCTTTAACTGGAGCACCTAGATTTTTAAATAATTGTCTCTAATCTCTGTAGCTAGCATTTTGCTTGGGTGATATCCCTGTGGTGTATTCATTATAAGTATTCATAAGTCTGTGGTGATCTCCATAATGTGCCAATATGATTATTTTATTTTTATAAAGTTTCCATGGAAATAAAACAAAATATGTATTTTGAATGATATGAAGTTGGTCCTTATCTAATAGTCATGTTCAGTTGTAAAAGAGATGCATTCAAAATTCTCTCTATGTATTTGTGTTTTTTCAACTTTCTTGTATTTGAATAGGTTTTGTTTCATGCACTTTTCCACATGCATGTAGGGTTGGTGATTTTTTTCTTCATTAATTGCGCCACTTATTCATTCGTAATGTTTTCTCTCCTGCTTATTGTAATTCATCTTAAATTCCATCCTAACCTTTGTCTGAATTTGCCTGATTTCTCTTTGCCTACCAGTTTGTTTTCAGCACTTTATTCTTGTTATGTTTTTGTCTATTGGTCCTTGAAAATAGCTGGATTTTATTTGCTTGAGTTGTTCTAATGCTCTTTATGGGATTCCTCAGCCCACTTACATTTATTGTAATGATTGATATACTTGATTTTATACTTTCTATTTTCCTTTATATTTATTATTTATTTTTACATCTTACGTTCTTATTTTTGCTGTCTTGATTAAGTTCCTATTCATTGTGTTTTATTCTTTCTGTTAATTTGGAAGTTCTACCTTCCTTTTCCCTCTCTTTAAATACTATTTTTATTATTATTATACAGTTTTCATATTGACTTATAGGTATTATGGTTATCATCTATATTTTAGAGAAGAGAAATGTGAGGTGTAGGAAAGTTGCCTAATTTGCCTTAGGTTTACAGAGTAAATGGTAGAGTTTAACATAATTTACTTATATTAATTATAGTATTACATTATAATATAACTATAAAAATAAAAATAAATATAGCCAAATTATAAATGATAAACTAGTGTGCTAGTAAACTAAAAAATTGGAGCAAATTGATAATATTCTTGGAAAATATATAATAAAATTGTCTTAAGACCAAAAAACATGAATAGAATAAATTTCATGAAAGACTCAAAGGTATCGAAGAAACTTCCCTGAAACAGATTCTAGGAAAATGATTTTGCCAGTGATCCGCCTCCTAAACTTTCAAGAACTTTTTCTTTTTCAGAAAAAATGACTCTTATCCTAACCATTTTATGAAATATGCATTTAATCCTGGTATGAAAACCTGACAAATAAAATACAAAAATTCCCGCAAAGGTATCCTAACTACATATAGAGAAGTAGGAAGAAACTGTTAGCAAACCAATTCAACAGTAAATTAAAAGAGTTTTCCTCCATGGACAAGCAAAGATAATTTATTCTGGGAATTTAGTAATATACAACAATAATAAATGCTGTAAGGAAAAAATGGGGAATCTCTACTATGGTCAAAAAAGCATTTAGTAATATTCAATAATCATTCTGATCAGAAAATATGTTTAAAACTTGAGAAAAGTAGGAATAAGTGAATATATCAAATGATGAGAAAAAATTAGACATCAATTAATAGCCAACATTATCATTGCGTGTGCAACTCTAGAAATAATTTAATCAATATTAGTAATAAAATATTCCTGCTAGTACAATTCCTATTTTACCTATATTTGAATGGTATGTTCAAGTAAATAATGAATATGTGTCTGAAAGATAATCAACTTTAATATAATTAAATAAATGAAAGTTATAACAATGCTATATTTTCTCCACCAACTTGCCACAATTAAAAACAAATCACTACTAATATGAGTGATATGTAGTTCTGGCAGCAGGGTGGTGACATGGACCTGCTCATGATCCATCAGAGGGAGTATGAACTGGGACAAACCTTTATCAAAAGCAGCTTGACAGTTTTTACCAAGACTTTAAAAGAGTCTATGTCCTTTGACCCCATAAGTCCACTTCTGGGAACTCCAGTCTAAGAGAATTGCTGACAAAGATCTGTGTTCAAGGATGTTAATTGAAGTGCTATTTATAAGGTGTTTTTTTTTAATGGGAAATAACCTAAAACGCCAAACAATACGAGAATGGTCAAGTAAAGTATCATATGTCCATGCAATGTAATATTATATAGGCATTAAAATCATGCTTTAAAAAAATGATTTGAGAGAGAGTGAGAGAGAACCATCAATGTGAGAGAGAAACATCGATCAGTTACCTCCCATAAGCTCCCTGACCAGGGATCAAACCTGCAACCTAGTTATGTGCCCTGACTGGCAATGGAACAGCAGTCTTTTGGTGTATGGGACGATGCTCCAACCAACTGAGCCATCCGATCGGTATAAAATCCTGCTTCTGATACTCTATTTAATCTGAAGGAGAAGAGATAATGTTTAATTAGTAAAAAGCAAGATACAAATTAATTTATATTTGATCTCAATGTTATCAAAACACACATACACACAATTACATATATATGAATCAGTTTAATGTATTGGTTAAAAAATACTAGAAAACACAAATAACATTAATATAGTACTACCAGTGTGTGTTAAATTCAGAAAATTTCTGACTCTACCAGATCACTTACATCACTATCATGGATTTACATTTCATATGGAAGGACACCTAATTCTAAATCAATACTAGAATGTTAGCCTTGGCTATAGGCTGATGCTCCGTCTCTGTGACAAGAATCATTATCTTTGCAATGATTAGCATGTCTATTACACAGTCACAATTTCATCCTTAATCATGGACAGTTCAGATAAGTTGAAAAAACGGAAGATAGAACTGTCTTATAACACAGCTACCAGACAATCACCCAGGGTTAGTTGCGGTAGCTGAAGTATAAAGATTGGCAAAGAGCTAGTGTGAAATACTCTTATCTTCTCCCCCTGTGCATCCATAAAGCAAAGGATTTAGGCATCTTTTACACTCTGTTGAAGGAAGTGAACAGTTGGAATCATAAAGACTAGATACCTAAGTCTCCCGTTCCTTCTCCACAGCAATGCAAGAAAACCAATAGGAAACAGCCATGTTAAAAAAAAAAAAGTGGAATCAGAGGTGCTTTTATCCAATGTCCTATTCAGGGATAATTCTTAATTCTAATGAGGGTATTGCTAGGCAGAAACCCCCTACTTTAGTAGACACAAGTTTTGTCATCTGTAAAATGGGAACAAGATGACAACTTGTCGGCATTACCTGAATTAATACCTTAGGAGATCTTAGCGCAGTCACTTGGCATTTGTTGGTTATTATTGCCTCTGTAAAGTTTCACATTCCTTCCTGGGACATTTCTAATTGGATGACGACTCTGCTTCATGGGGCCACGAAACAGTGGCTGGGACTCTGCGGAATAAATCTAATCCACCATCTACGTTCCCAGTCCTCCAAATACTTGAAGACAGCTTTCATGAATTTAATAACAGCTTTCTGTGGCTTATTTATTTTTAATTTCAAGAATAGAATACTGTAGACTATAAAAATGAGCGTTATCAGTCTTCCTTTGGATTTTCTATGTAAATGTTGTTTAACATTCAAATGGTGCTGATTATAATTTGAGATATTAACAGTTAGATATGCCATTGTGTCCCTCTGTTATTGTTTGTAAAGGAGGTTAAACACTATTAACTTCTGAGTAGTGACTTATTGTTGCTTTTGTTAGAGAAAAATGAACAAAGAAGTAACATCATATAATTTGATATTGCCTTTGAGGGTTTTCAGTTTGCGGAGGTCTTCATTTCCAACCCAATTTCAGTTTTTAAAAAGCACACATGTGGTGTAAATACAGCATCCTGTAAATGCCGCGTTGCTCTTTGCTTCCTGGCTTAAGCTGTTGTGTAATAGTGCTCGGTAACCATTAAACAGCTGCTCTGCCTCAGAGATGCTCATATTTCGTTTGGTAGACGAAGAGAATTTACTACACGAATGTCTCCAAATTGCTTTAAGATCTCTTGGCCCGTGCATCAGCTATGTAGATTCACAGTGGTCTATGGGACACGTGAGCGCCATGTTCCTAGAGGCCCTCACAGCCCGGGGGTTCTAGCAGTAACCTGCACTTTGCTGAGTCTCACTCTCCGTGTTATCCCAGGGCTCCTGATCCCTGCATGATCCTCCCCACTTATTTTGACAGAGTCCTTAAGTATTATTTCTTATATCACGGGAGCAAGCACTATTAGTTATCCAAGTGCCACCCACTATTTCTTTTTTTTACTCAGCCTCATCTTGGGTATTGCCTATCCACTGTAGAGGCTGTGCTGCATACACACATGCATGGCAGGTGGTAGCCCTCTCTTCAGGTGTGTCTCCCAGGCTACCCTCCCTTCCACACACTCTTATAAGGTCACCGTCAGTAGACATCACTGCTCATCCTCAGATTCTCCCTATGTTCCATGCAGGAGTGGAAGCCAGTAGGATCCATGGTGTTGTACTTCTGTCTAGTGGGTGCCAAAGCAGTTCTGACATATTTTCAATGCCTTTCATAGTTTTAGTAAAGTAACTCGTTCAGTTTTTCATGTAGATTCAAATTCCTTAGAACTTGGAAAATTGGGGGTGGGGGACACCCTGCTACATTCTGAATTGCCTTCCCTTGCCTATGGCATAGTCATTGTATTTATCTGTGTGCCTTACTGTCTTCCCACTGGTAGGATTAGCTTGAGGTAGCACCTCCCTCCCTTATGAAGCTCTTAACAGGTCCACACCCCACTCCCTCTTAATGGGCATGACTGAGAAGCAAATGGAGCCCTGACTACTCATGGAGTAATACAGAAATGAACTTCAGATGGATAGGTATATATTGAAATGTTATTATGTATTAAGATGATGTAATTTATATAAATACTAGCGGCCCGATGCATGAAATTCGTGCAATGGGCTCGGCCCTTACAGCCCCGTCTTTGTCTGGAAGGACGTCCAGAAGGTTGTTTGGCTATCTGATCTAATTAGCATATTATGCTTTTATTATTATAGATACTGAAATGTTCATTGCTTATTCACGTATTCCTCAGATTTTTTAAAACTATTTTTGAACTCTTACTCTTTAAACTCTTCTAGTTCCTTGGTATTTATTTGGTACTAAATGCCTAAAGTTTTACACAACAAAGTCAGAAATACAATCTGACTCTAATCATTACTCTTTCCCATTCTACCCACAAGCCTAAATAAAACTTTCAGCAGATGAGTTCCGGGAATAACAACATAGTCATCCTTCAATCTTGAGCCATCTAAGTCTGCAGTTATAAAATTACTAAAGTGTTCTTTTGTGATTCCCTCTCATTAAGTTGCATTTTAAAATTTTGTTCTGTAAGCATTTATTTAGTACTTTCTGTATATCAAAGTGCCGAGCTAGTTGTTTGGGAGCTACAGAGATGAGCAAAATCCCAGCCACTCCTTCAAATAACCCAGCTAATGATCCATCAAGAAACACAAGACCTGAAAACAGTTATCTTGGAAAACGCAAACATCCAAAGTGATGTAGAGTAAGTACACACTAGGTTCTGTGTGGCTAGAGAAGAAAGAAATTGGTTGTAGCTGGCCCAGGGGTTGGGAGCGGAAGGTAGAGGAGCAGACTGTGGAGGGATGGTGGTTGAGCTGGACACTGAAGCATGAGAGGAGAGGGTGCACAGAGTGGGCCTTCTGTTCAGAAGGGAGCTGCCTCAGAAAAGCCTGAGGCAGGCATGTATAGGGTACAGCTGGGCGAGGACAAGTAAGCTTGTCTGGTTGCTTAAGTACATGAGCTGTAGTCATGATAAATGAAATCTAATACAATTTGTATATAAGTCCTTATTAACATATTTACCCCATATAAAATTTCATGTGCACTATCATATAAAAGTACAGCTTATTATACTTTAAAAAAACAACAAAAGCAACAGAAATTTGTATTCAATGATAGTCTCCAGTGATTCAGAAAATTAGAAATATCTTTATCCCCAACCACACAAAGGGAGTCAATGTCTTTTTTTTTTTTTTTTTTTGGTCTTCTTGTCTTTTAGCACCTTGTGCGGTGCTGGCTAATCTAGTTGCTCAATAATCACTGAAATGAATTCAATCTGGTGAAATATTAATTGCTCAACATGTAGGAGTTTCTTAAAATAGAAGTACATCAAATGGGGACATTTTGTTATTATCCTCTTAAAATTATATATATTTTTTCATAGTAATGACTTAATATGAAACCTAAGTATTATCACCAGCTGGGATCTCATACTTTCTTCTCCCTCATTCTTTCATCCTTTTTCTAAAGAAGGTGGATGGGTGGGTATAAAACAGTGTTCAGACATATGCGACTCCTCAGTTCACAACAGGAAAGCATATATTATAATTAAATGATTTTCATGCTCTGTATTTTTAAAAAGAGTGTGGTAACATTTGTTCTGGTAAAATCTCTAAATGCAGATTTACAAATAATTTGAGTGTCTGGAATCCAGTGTGTCTAATGCAGTGTATGGGTGATCATTGGCCCCAGTGGCCAATCTGAACTTAGGAAATCAGTGCCTACCATGGCTTTTCTATTTTTATCTCACTTGTTATCCATAACAATTCTATGATGTGGGTAATTTTATTACCTCCAATTTATAAACGAGGGATCTGGGGCCCAAAGAGCCTGATAGCATGTTCAGGATTCCACCCTGGTAAATGGTGGTTGGGAGTGGAATCCCAGCTCTTTGACTTGAGTGCTTCATGTTGTTACACCACCAGTGCCTCACATCTGGCAGTGAATCTCTTCCCTTGGACTGCCCTAAAGCTTTAAGTGAAATCAGATCAAATGGACAACCTTTGGAATCGAGAGTTTTTTCCTGGAAGTATTTGAATTCTGAGGCTTTTCAGACTCTTTTTGATCTGTCCGCGGGGCAGCAGAGAGTAACCATATTCCTTCTTCCTAAGGCGTTCTCTTCCTCCTCACCTCATTACGCCTCTTTCACATAGACAGGAAACTGGGGACAGGGGCAGTGTTTGTGCGAGTCCTCAGCTCTAGTCGTAGATACAGCTAGACCAGCTGCCACACAGGCCTGGTGGACCCCATACCTGGAGGTCCTGAAAGGGTCATGTGGCATTCCTTGGAGTCCTGAAATCACCACTGTTTGCTCGAAAAAGTGTCCATTTCTTGAAATGAAGTGAATCCAGAGGAATAGTAGCAAGGGTGAGAAAGCAAGGAGATCATGTGAGGTATAGTAAAGGTGCGTGGAAATTGGTTGATGCAAAGTATTTGCTGTATGTACAAGTTATGCTTTTGTGTGATTCATGGCCTGGGAACGAGGGTGGGGGTGCTGGTAATGGCAGCTCACTTTTCTTTAATCAGGGAAGGATTTGTGAAAGAACAGTGGTTGCAAGAGATCTTTGAAGTAATTCCAACAAGGTGCTAATTGTGGTTGTGGTTTTCCTTTTTCTTTCTCTCTCTCTTTTTTTAAATGGATGGACTTTCGTCTACCAGATGCTACCAAGCTGAATGCATGCATGAGAACCCCTAAACCTTCCTTCTCCATGGGTGGGCCATGGCAAAAGCACCGTACCCATTGCCCTGTACATGTAGAAAGTTAAAAAATTATCTCAGGCGATGATTTAGCATCTAAACTTTTTTACTTTTGTTTAAACAGACCCAGTTTGCATTCACAAGTTTTGCCTTTACGTGTTTTTGTTGTAAGCTCACTTTTTTTTTTGTTCTAACCTTTGGTTTAAAAACACGTGAACAAATTCTAGTGTTTAATCATTTATTTGCTTCCTGCATATGTTGATCTTTTCCCCCTTTGTGTTTCTTTTCAGGATACCTGGAAGATAGTTTTGTAAAATCTGGAGTCTTCAATGTATCAGAGCTCGTGAGGGTATCCAGAAGTAAGTAAATAGTTTTCTTATTATTTAATTTTGCAGTGAGATTTAAAATATTTTACATTTTGAACCTTAAATGCAGTTTGAAGAGTAACCATATATTAGGAGAAAATGAGCTTTAAATTCTCTGACTTTTGATGAAATCATTAGTGAATATATTTGTCTGATTTTTCTAAAACATTTGCATTTAAATCATTAAAACTTTTTGTTACACAAAAATAATTTTGGGGTTGTTCTGATTGCCTTGTTACTGGTATTCACTTAATCCACTGTTCTCTCTGTGACCGTAGATGGTCATTTTTATCAAAGGAAGTGCGATTAATTAAATGTACTACGTATTGTTATAATAACCCACATAAGTTTCCTGTAGATAAGTGCTTTTTTATTTTACTGACATTTTGGTGGGAGCTTGGAGATGTACAGGATATACACGCTAACGTGCAGCATGTAGAGGGATGCAGAAATTAACTTTGCAGATTGCGGTTGGATATAGATAGAAAGCATTGTTATTCCAAACAATATCCAATTGTTTCAACCGCCCACCTCACCTGAGACACCATTCCTGGCAGGCCGGATGAGGTGTTTCTTGGGTAACTTCACCTGGCCAGCTAACTAAGCACGGGGAGTGTTGCCTTGATCAACTCCCTTACTTACGACTAGTGTGTGCAAATATATATCTGAGATGCAGCTCTTAACGCACCGATTGCATTAAAGGAGGTGACTCATGTCTTCTTCCTCTCTTCTCTGCGGTAGCTTCTTTATGTAACTTGGAAGGGTGTGTTCTCACCTGACATTTTGATGGAGAGCCTTACAGTTCGGAACGATGCTACACAGATAATGTAGTGGCACTCTGGTTCTTGTTTAAATTGTGTTTTTCGTTTGGGTCACATTCAGAGGTCACGGGTAAGATTTACGATGATCCAAAAGAACAAACCGGGAGTGAGCTACTGAGGATAAAGAGTAGGTAGTGCTTTAGAGGTGTGTTCAGTGAAGGAATCTCCAAGCTAGTAGATTTCCTATGTCTTTTAAATCATGGTTTCTTAAAGAGTTCCAATTTCTAAAGCGGCCAGGGCAAGTAGCATGCTTCTCAGAGAGTTATGTACATGCACCTTTAAGACTTTAAGGAACTTACCCTTTCTGACGTGATTTTCCAGTGGATAAATGTGTACCTCAAAGACTTCTGTCATAGGTCTATGTACTTGGGGGCATCATAGACCAAAATCTAACATCCTGTAGCTCCGGAGTTCGTATTTGCCAGGGAAGAGGATTCTGATGGTTTACTGCATGGTCCAAGGCAATGAGCCTTGTGTGTTTTTCCTGACCAGACTGTGGTATGAAGGCCTTTGGCATTTGAAAGTTTTTTTTATGTTGATTTTTTAATTTGTAGAGGAAACTGCCTGACTTACTTTCACTTTCGGGCATCATATAAAGAAGGGGTATTTGGAGGTGTGTGTGTGTGTGTGTGTGTGTGTGTGTGTGTGTGTGCGTTTTCTCCATACTGATCTTTAGCAGGGAAGCTGGGCTGCTACAGTTATAAGACATTATGAAATTACTTGTTTAAATTTCCTAAGTTCCAAGATACATTTTCATCTTTCTTATGAGAAGCACTGGAGCAGGGGTCCTCAAACTTTTTAAACAGGGTGCCAGTTCACTGTCCCTCAGACCGTTGGAGGGCTGGACTATAGTTTAAAAAAAAACTATGAACAAATTCCTATGCACACTGCACATATCTTATTTTGAAGTAAAAAACCAAAACGGGATCAAATACAATATTTGTATTTGCATGTGGCCTGCGGGCCATAGTTTGAGGACCCCTGCCTGGAGTCATCAGTCAGGAAATGTGATTAGCTCCTCATCACAGGTGACATTATGCTGGATGCTGTCGAAGGAGAGCCCTGTTAGAACCGTCAAAAGCCCAGAGGGACATTTTGAAAAATTTGAATTTGAAACATAAAAAAAAACAGATTAAAAATTACTTTCCTATAACAGTTCAGAAACGAGGTAAATTTAACCTACTTCACTCATTCTTTCTTAATTCATACTGTCATTTCTGAGAGGTTTTTGTGTAACCTGTTACAACAAACATTACTGATTTGCAGTTAGTACATTGATTATCCATATTCATTCATTCATTTATCCAACAAACATTCATTTTCTTCTCTGGAAGTAAATGGCTGTCTCTGAGATGCTTGAGAGATGATCCTCCTAAGCATTTTGATATATCTACATTATAATCTTATTTACACAATTGAACTTTATTGTGGGTGAAATAAGGGTTTGCTGAGTAAACATAAACTTCGGCCCAACCCTCATGCTGTATATCACAAATTCCGACTTTTTGACGGTATGTTAATGGTTTCTGTCCTCCGGGGTTTTACGATCATACGACCCACTAATGTGTATGTTGACTTTAGCTAATGAAGCTATTCAGTTTTAGGATAGTGATCTTTCTGTCGAAGGATATTATCTCCATCTTAAAAGTTGATTTAAGATCAGCTTTTGGAGTGAGGAGAACAATAAGAGAGATTAAGGGCTGGCCTCTAACCCTTGGAATCTGCGATTCTTGGGAGCTTGGTTTCTGAGAGGATATTGGCAGCCTCTTAAACATGATTTGCAGCTCCAGGCTTCTTTGCCCCTCTCCGGGAGACGTGCTGACACTGATCTTTGTGTCCGATGGAAGTTCTCTCGGAGGCTTTTAGACAGGAATCTGTCTGGGACTTGCTGTTCTCATACACTTCACCATTAAATGCATTTTGTGGGTGTGCTGTTTTAGAATTTGGCCATGTTTATTAGTAATCCACGTTCCTTTGCGGAGTCTCCGATTTAATGTCAGAATGCACACTGAATTTTTACTCACGTATAAATTTGTAGACAGATGAAATTTATTGCTGATTTGATACTTTGGAATAATCTTTCTGGACAAAAATTTAGAAAATAATTTCTGAAGATTTTTTTTATTATCCTTTCACTATAAATGACACCTCGTATGTTTATGGTCAAGCAATCTGTACTGACCATCAAGCCATATGTATTACACAGAAATTGCAGAGCTTTGCCTAAATATTGCATGAGCTTACTAAATGGCACAGAGTTTGTATAAGATATAACCTGTAAGTTTCCTGTTAGCAACTCAGTTATTGGAGTTGTATCCATTACTGTTCCAGGGACTGGACAGATTGCTTGCTTTCACGGAGCCACACAAATGCCTCCTCCTATCACATGCCCTGCTTCCCAATGTCACATAGAACAAGGTTCTAATAATAAACTTTAGAGCATGTGGTTACTGTGGGATTTCTTACCTTGCATTTTTTTAACCTCCGGTGTACCTCAAGCCACAGCAAGCAGCTGCATTTTAGCTTTCCAAAGGATTTAAGCCATTAGGCACAGTTACACATTGAATACAAAAATGTTCTGTGTCAAAGGAGGCTCACGTGAGTTACATATAACATGAACAATCTAACAGAAAGCAGAAGCTCGAGAACTTTGGAGCTGAAACTAATCTCGTATGTAGTGATTTATTTAATTTTTAGTAGGAAAAGAAAGCTCGTCATTGTATAGTCCATGGTGCTTCTCTGCGCTAACGGCATTGCCTCATGTTCATACTTTCATAAAAACATTTTAAGTTAATCTTGGCCTATGTGATATCAGAACACAATTCAACTGATGGTGAACACATTTCAATTGTTTATAAAAATTCTGAGTAGGAAAAATTCCTTGAAAATCTGTGGTTCCTTCGAAATATTATATTAAACTTGAAGCAGTTAGGAGAGGCAGGAAGCGAACTTTGTGTTCTTAGAGTGAGTCTCAGGGGCTCTCGAATATTGTTGCCCCAGCACAGGGCACACTTTCTGTCATTAGGGCCTATGAAGGTCCAATAAGAGCAGGTGAAGAAATAGAAACCATGCTTAAGTTCTGTCCTTTGACACCAACCTGTCTGGTCTCCACCTTGTGTATTATTTTTACCCATGACTTTGATCCCTATGAAAACCCTATTTAAAATGACCCCCCCCCCCCATACCTTATTCATTCTCCCAGGTCCGGTGCCATCTATGGCTTTTCCACAGATTTCTTGGACCATTCAAGCTTGTATTAGACTATTCTTCCCTTGAAATCCTGCAGCATTTTATTGATCATGTCATTCATTTGGACGGTTTCATTGTTGTCTGCATTATGTTGGTATTTATGTTTTCATGAGTATTTTGTTTGCCCACCTTGTCCAATGTTTCAAGGACCAGGACTACCTTAGACTATTTTGTATCCCTTACAGCACCTGCCAGTAATGGACACAATCAATAACTTGTTGAATGAACAAATTTTCAGCAAGTAGGTTCATTTATACCTCTTCATCTTCTCTTAGCATGTTTTTGAACTGTTTTATCTTTGCTGACCACTTAAACTTGCAAGGGAGGAAACTTGGGGGAGAAAGGAAAGAAGGAAACTCATATTTATTGATCACCTATTATGTACCAGGCATAATGGTGGGCTTTTATCACTTTTGACCTCTTTCATCCTCAAAATAATCATAGGTAGTAGGTTATTCTTCTTCTCATTTTACCGTGCAGGAAACTGAGGTACAGATCTTATAAGTGGTAGAATAAGTTCAAACTAAAAGGCTCTCTGGCTCCCAAGACTGTACTCATTCTAGCACAACAACCTCACGGATTTATTCAAAATGTCTAGAAACAAATGTTTTAATTTAAACAAATGTGCAAAACTCAACACAAATATACAAAAATCTCAGTTCATGATATAGAAGCAAAATAAAAAAAGATATCTTTACAAAATAATACCTTAAAATATGAAACTCCATGTACATATTTTACATAATTTATAAAATTGTAGCATAAACACTTTTTTAGAAGACAAAGCATAATTATTGAGAAAAGCTACACTAACCATTCCTGTGAAACCTGAATATCTATTTTTGGGGAAAAATCTTGGCTTTCTTTTATATTTTAAAACTTTTCTAATCTACTTCCCATAATACAGGAATTATTTATATCAAATAATCATCAACATCATGATTTCTAATCCATTCTTATGTTAAAGTTATTGATTCTATATTGACTATAGAATAATATTTGGTATTTATGTATGAAATTGTTCTATATTTATTTAACGATGATTTGACTTTTGGGAGTCAGCTTCATACAAAGCACATTGCTCCAATGCCCCATAGACCAGTGGGGTGACAGATAGAGATAGAGCAAATACAAATGAGTTAGTAAGAAAGGTTGGAGAGTTGAAGTTGGGGGAGAGGTAACCAATAGTTACAGCTTGAATGCCTCGAGTTTGCAGACTTGAACTTTGGTATCAGGAGGAAGTTTTCAAATTCTGGCACAGCATATGGTTGATATTAGAGTCTTGAAAGTAAAGAGAGTTCTCCGCCTTGCCCAGAGGCTTGGAAAATATTAGATTATTACATTTGAATAAAGATGACAAGTGTAAATGTCATTCCCAATGTTTCATTTGTTTTATTCCTCAGCACCCATAACCCAGGGAACTGGAGTCAACTTTCCAATTGGAGAAATCCCAAGCCAACCATACTATCATGACATGAACTCGGGGGTCAATCTTCAGCGGTCGCTGTCTTCTCCACCAAGCAGGTAACTGAAAGAGAAGCTGCTCTTATTTTCAAGTATGTGTGCAAGTCGGTAGGTAGGGAGGTAGGCAGCTAGAGAGGCAGGAATGTACAGAATAGGGGGAACAAGGCAAAGAGTGAAAGAGTTTTTGCTGATTTCACCCAGATTTTTTTCATCTTTCCTGGTGAAATTTATTTTGGCATTTCAAAATTAAATGTAATTGTTATTCAGAGCATTTTTTAAAAAAATTTTTGGGGGGAGTGACCAGGGAATTATGAAAATGTTTTATGATTTTTATCCTGTCTGTGGAATATTGTGAGTTTTGTGCTGTTCTGTGAAATATTATAATTCTACAAGTTAGCTAAATCTTTTGACAGCTTTAAAAATGATGTTCCCTTGGCAGTGAACCCTGGTTTATGATTGACCCATCCTGGTAACTTTTACCCTAATACCAAAACCCAGATGGGGACAATGAAACATGACAAACAAAATGTGTCATTTACTTACACTTAAAAGCAAAAGGCCTTATTCTAGGCCAAAGTTTACCAAGTTCTTCACTTAGTCAATATTCCTTAATAATTGAGTGAACTCTCAGTTACCAATGAAAATATTACACGCTCTGAGATTTGGCTTAACCAGCCTTCTTTGTAGAACTACAGCTAGATTACTTTACTTTTTAGTTCTCTGTTGACATTCTCATTTTTCTCTCTTGACCTTCTTATTCTAACTTTCAGTCTCACAGGCGTTTAAAAAGAGGTTTTCTATTTAAATGAGGGATAAATCGCTTAGAAAGTCATTGCACATAGGATTTCATTTTATGTTCCACTATTACAGAATGGTAGAAGAGGATGGAGGTAATGAGAATTAAAGGTGAATGAATAGTACAGCTTTGTTGGTTTTCTTTTTGAGTTAAATCTTCAATATATGAAGACCCGTTTCATTTCCAGAGGATTAAGTATACCCATGATCAAATATAATTGCATACATGGATTCCAGAGCAAAACATACACTTTATAAAATTAACTTTTTAGAAATAAAAAAGTCAGGCTAATTATTTTTCTATGCTATTTTTATAATGAAAGTTAATGGTATTTCAATTAATTATGGGGCTATGCACATTTGTATGTTTAGTATCTAAGTTTAATTTTATGGTCGAACTGTATTTTTATATAGTTAGATTGCATAGCAAGATAATTAGGTTTATTATCACTAAAATAGTCTGTGACATCGTGAGATCTTAAAATGATTTAATTTTTCTAAATTTAAAAAGTGAATAGTAATTTCTGGTTTTGTCTGATGAATCAGTATGTTGTCAACATAGAGTTTCCATTTTCTTATGAAAATCTTTTCTCCCTTATTTCAAGTTTTCGGTATTTACTGCTGATTCAGAGATGGGATAATTAAATTATAGGAGGGTTTTAAAAATATATCTTCTAACTTTTGATACCATAAAAAAGAAACTAAAGAACTATTACTTACTCTCAGAGTGGGTTAGTATGGATAGAAATTACCACCTTCTGCACTGTATTAATACTGTGTGAGCTGTGAGTCAAATATTAATCACAGGCGTATCTATGAATATGCCCAGACATACATATGCCTCCAGGTTTTGGAAACGGTACAGTAGCTAGAGCACAGCACACTTTGTGTCAGACTGTTTCCATCATTAATATGCACTGGGCAACTCCCTGAATTTCTCCATATTTGTCTCCCCACGTGAAAGAAAAGGGAGGTTTGGTTTCTGTGTAGGACTCCAGAGGCCCAGTCCAGCTCTGAAATCATATGACATTTTGTTTGTCACTTCATTAGGTGAATTCAGAAGGTATGTGGGGGTTTTTTGTGGGGTTTTTTTTTTTTTTTTTTTTTAGTTTTTGCCTGGATAGATGTGAATAGGGACTTTTGTAATTTCAGGAAAAATATCCATTCTTATAGTCAATTAACTGTTTAATAGGGTATTGGTGGGGATATATGAAAGCAGTATATCAAGCTATATGGCATACGCCATAAAATAGCTTTTTAACCTCTGTTCTAAATACTTTTCTTAATAATTGAGATGAGCCATGTTTTCTTGATTAAAATACATCATTTTAAAAGTATACTGTGTGGCTTGAATTTGGCAATGGCCTGCTTTTCATGGGTGATCTCAAGAATAAAGGATCAATAACCTAATTTTTTCAGAAAAGATAGAGAAGAACATATGAAATAGTTTATAATTGTTAAAGTACTATAAAAATTTTAAGCATTATTAATTATAGGGTTACCAATAATAATTACTACTTCATAAGCATCTTCTAAGTGTTCTCCACTCAACTAAGAGCTTTACATTTAATAACTCATTTTATCCTCTCAACCACTCCCCTTTGAACTAGGTTTTTATTATTTCCATTTTATAGATGATTAAACTAAGTTTAGAAAGGTTAACAAGCTTACTATTAAGAAGTAGTAATTGGCCTACATTTGACACTGAGCTAGTTCTTCCCACTCCAAACTTCATGTTCTGCTCTACACCATTACCTTATCTTTGAATTAATATGAAAAGATTACATTGTTAATATCAAGTGCTATGCAAATGAACATTATTAATATATGTAGTATAAGAGTCAGGGACAATCTTAATAACAGTTTTGAAATTAGTACACGTATCTCATGTAAGAATTCATTTTTTACTCCTAAGATTCCTTTGGAAATACATTTCAAAGGTAAATATAATAAACATCATATTTGTTAGGCAGGTACAGGTATAACATAGTACTATAAATGATATGTACACCTGGAATCAGTGTTACCCCTGTTTGTGTCTTGAATACTCACCATTATTTCAAAATGATTCTGAGATACTATTGTGTTCATGGAAATTTCCACCGGAAGAATCTTCTCAAATTATATGCTTTCAAATGCTGCACATCTTCCTAGAAAGCCCATTAACATAACTATTGTTGTATTTCAACAGCAAAAGACCCAAAACCATATCCATAGATGAAAATATGGAACCCAGTCCTACAGGAGACTTTTATCCCTCTCCGAATTCACCAGCTGCTGGAAGTCGAACATGGCATGAAAGAGATCAAGGTGAGTAACAAGCAGATGCCTCTAGGGACATTGTAGTAATATGTCAGCTCATTTCATGTTTCATTTAGTCAAAATAGCATAGTGGAACCAATATGGATTTTTTTTTCATGAAATGGCTGCAGTAAAATTAGTTTTAAGCTAACGTGCTTGTCAGATGTCGTCAAAGTTAACTTGTTTTCGTGTTTATTGAGTTTATTTTTCAGACAGAATGATCTTTTTAGAGCCCCCGATTATGTATGGAACTAATCATTGTCTGTCTACCTAAGATGGTTGGATTGCAGCAGAAACACGAGTTTTGGTTCCATTAGATCCGTTTGCCTCTCTTTATGGGGTACTTTAGGGAGGAACCAACCCTTAATCAGTTGGCAGGTGCCAGTTACTGAAAGTACCCATTGAAAGGCCATGATTCCTTCTGAAAGTGGTTACAGCCTAAAAAATAAGTAAACGTGGAACATAAGAAACTTTGTATCTGAGTCAACCTAGTTATACTTTCTAGATAAAACTATGACTCAATTTTAAGGCAGCTTTGGGGGAAAATATAACTTTAAGAAATAGGTATTATTTGGCTCTCTGAATTCAGACTTTGCTCCATTTTATTCTTAAAGTCTATTGCAGCAATTTTCAACTTGTTGTGCTGCAAGAATTTTTAAAACGTGCAATACCTGACTCTTTAGTCAGGACACTGACCTCTTTTCTTTTAGACTATCAAATAACAAAATAACAATAGCCAAAACAACAATAGCCACCCAGTGTGAATGAATCAAAATTATACCTGATTTTTGGTCAGATCAGCAAAAAATATCTCCTGGTGTGCCACACAATTTTAGTTTATGTGTGCTACGAGATGAAAAGGTTGAAAATTTGCTGGTCTATTGAATTATTTCATCAAACAAACCCATGCCTGTTTGCCTTAATTAGAGGGAGATTATTAAGCCTGGAAATAGAAAAATTAGCTAACTGCACTTTGTGTTGGTATGTGTGCATGGATGCAAGTATGACTTATATAATGAAAATTGTCTTTTAAATCAAGTTTTGCATTTTATTAAAAATGTAAAAGCACTCTTTATCAGTAGTTTTAAGCCTGTGACGTGGGTATGTGTATCTGAGGGTTGGGAAGCTGTATGTCCAACAATCTCAGGGCGCAAATAACTTAGCAGTAAAAGCCAAAGTCAGTTCTTTATTCAGGACTACATTTTTGCTGCCCCAGATTTTTATACCGAATGCCAGTTTTAAGAATAGTGAAACATTTTTATGGAGGGGCTGGGTCTCCTTGAACAGGCTGAGATTTTTAACGGGTGAAGTAGGGGCTGGCATGGACATAGGCGAGCGCTGTGGGGAGTTAGAATGGCCATGTGCGCCCTGCGGCTGGGCACTGTGCACGTGGAAGGAAGTAATGGCAGATGACAGAGGTCATTCTAAGGACATTCTTGAAAACCAGCTGGAGAGTTTGGCTCTAAGGACACTTTTCCCAATCTGTTCTTTAGGCTGTAGACCAAATCATCTGTATAGAACAAAATGATGCTAGCCCTGGCCGGGTAGTTCAGTTGGTTAGAGTGTCAATATCAGGGCACATACAAGAATCAACCAATGAATCCATAAATCAGTGGAACAACAAATTTCTCTCTCTCTCTCTCTCTCTCTCTCTCTCTCTCTCTCTCTTTCCTTCTCTCCCTCCCTTCCTCTTTCTCTAAAAATCAATCAACAAATTAAAAAACACATAATGACATCACATCAATTCTGTTACAGATACTTTAGTCACTTTCCATTCCTCTTAGAAGAAAATCAGAATTCCCTCATGTGTCCAAAAGGCCCTATTTCTTGTCTGTCTCTCCTTTGACATCCCTCCAGCCTCAGAGGGTGCCATCTGCTTCTTCTTACACTTGAGCCCCCTGCTTTGTTTAGATTTGGGGATATAAAACCCAAGACCTTCCTATAAGCCATGTCTCTGGAAGCTCGTCTTCTAACTCTTCATGGAAGGTTGTTGTTTTTTTGTCCTCATTCAGGTGCAGCCTACATGGAGGCATTTCAGTCAGGTCTTACTGTTTTTCTCTCTTGACATTCAGTATGGTTCCTTGTACTCGTAATATGTTATTACGTATTTCTTTATGGAATTAATTGTCTCATTCTGCCTGCATTATGAGGTCAGGGACTTTATCTATTTTGGATACTGCTGTAACCAGCACCTGGTAACCATGCACAACACTTGGTGCATAGTAAGGGCACAGTCACTGTTGGACACATGCAACATTGATGGGCAGAGCACCAGTCCTATTAGTGAAGGCAAGAACAAAACAGGGACTTTCATCAGACTTGCAGAAATGAGGGTGTAAACAAAACCCGCAGCCCTTTATATTTTATTGCCTGTTTTACTGACACTGTCAGTGTATTCCAAACAAAGCCATATTTTCCCCATCAGAAAATTATTCTGGAAAAGATTCTAATGGTGATAACATTGTGAATGTGTGGGAGTGGATATGTTGTTCATGAGTGTAGTGTTCTTTATTATAGAGAGTGTCACTTTGTAAGAATGGATTCCCCTTTCTGCCTTTTAAATCAAGCCAATCTCAAATCATATTATAAAACGTTCTTGAAAAGTAGAAGGGAAACTGTCATTCTCTTTCTCTTTGTAAAACCATCGTATTGTCTTGGTGATTTTATTTTGTCAAGATGACTAGAATTATTGGAGAAGTCTGTGAAGGCATATTATATTAAGAGTAAGGAAGAATGATCCATTCTCAAGTGGGCTTAAAAAATAAACCTCTGTCACTTTCATTCTGAAGAGCCTGAAGACTTTGT
The DNA here is from genome assembly GCF_000147115.1 of Myotis lucifugus. Classification (NCBI taxonomy): domain Eukaryota; kingdom Metazoa; phylum Chordata; class Mammalia; order Chiroptera; family Vespertilionidae; genus Myotis; species Myotis lucifugus. The sequence goes on from NW_005871127.1 coordinate 838,990, forward strand.
AATGTACACAATAAGCCATTGTGGAAAGAAGACTTCAACCACAATGAAAAAATGAGGGCAGTACAGTACTATCTTTATAAATTTGCTAAGCCAAATGCAGTCCTTTTGTTCTTAGAAAATTGCTTTTTTTTTACATTTTCAAAGTAAAATGCCCCATGGTTGTTCTTGTCCGTCTTCAAATGTTCTTTAGAAACACTTGTCTGCCATGAACGGAATTTTCTAAAGGGCATATTGAGTACCACTCAATATTTGTAATGGCTTTAGTGCATGTCTTATACTTGTTTCTCCCACAAAGCCCTGCTCTAATTGGTACTCTGACTACTTATTAGTTGAGTAAAATGTGCTTGTGTTTGTAATTGGCAGAAATATTTAAATTTTGCTATTAATTATTTCCTGGGTATGCTTTATTCTGCTGTGTTAACTTTGCATTAAAATCTTTTCTTGCCATAGCCCTTAGCAAACCTGATTTTTGAAATAAGAGAATTAAAAATAAAATTATGGACTATTTGTGACATTCTACTTATAATCTGAAACCCTAACCTAAACCATTGAGGTTTACTCCAAGTAGGCAAAAATAAAGGATGTGATATGACCATTTCTAAGAGAAGTTAGGCAAAATTTTCATATGAAATCTAGATTCATGCAATGTTAACTGTTCATGTAATTTTTAATAATTTAATGAAAATAATATTTTCATTTTAGTATATCACAAACATAATTAAGTCTATTCTTTTTCTTTTCAAAACACAAAAGTTACAATTTTCTGAATATAAAAGAATTATAATTTTTAATTTTTCAGAACATAGACACAAATATTTTAAAACTAACCACTATATAATAGTGTTAAACAATGGGTAAGAATCTATATAATTTGCTAAAATTTTTCCTGGTGAATAGCAATGGAAATTAAATTTGTCAGCATCTACATTATGTAATATTTATATTTTTATTTTATGTTCTTTTATGCATAGAGAAGGGAAGAAAAGAGAAAAAAGAAAACTGGCCCACTAACAAGGATTATATAGACACTGTTACGTTCCTTTTCCAAATTCTGTAATTTTATTTTATTATTTTTTGCTAAGTCCTCTATGACTTCCCTAGTATTAAAATTTGAGATGCTTTTACATCTGTTGGAAACTTTTTTTTTTGGATACTGCTTTTCATCATTTAGATTTTAATGGTTAAATGAGTAAAACGCGGTTAGCTTTTCAACATGCATGTTGACAATTTCTCTTACTTCAGTTCTTACATCAGAAGAAATGTCATCTGAGTTCTTGTCTACCTTAATTTTTTCCACCAACGTCAATTCAGAGACAATTCCTAGAGGATGTACTTGTCTCACAATCATTAGAGCCATTTTTGCAACTTCTGATAAAAGAGAGAGAATAAAGAGGCAGGTCTTGTTTTCTTCTCTAATTTAAGTTACTTTCAAGGGGCTAAATGTAGTTGTATTTTAATTTCCAGGAATTTAACAGGCTAATGATGCTAATAATTGTGCTTGAAAACTTGCAACAATTCTTTATCACTGTCACTTTGCCACTGCCATTCTAATAGTCACTGATTCTTCTATGTCTGAATATAAAACTCCTAAAACACTATTTAACAGACAGTTAGTGATAGGGTAAATATATTGGGAATATACAGCTGGGGTTTTTAAATGGAAATTTTAGCAGCTTCTCAGCCTGACCAGTATTTAAACAATTTGTAATCTTAGATAAAATGTAAATTCAAAATGATTTTTTTGGAGTCATATTTTATTAACTTCTACACACTGAGGATTTAAGATAATTGGGCTCAATTAACATTTATCAAATGCCTATTATTCGCCAGGGATTTTTCTAGGCATTGGTCACACAAACCTGAATAAATTAAAATTTCAGCCCTCAACCTGCTAAACAAAAATATAAATTTTTACTGTTATAAAAAATGGTGGTTCACAGAGGATAAATAACGTAAACCAATTAATGAGGGGGGTTGTCTCCATGCCTAAAAACTAGCTTACTTTTAAGCACTAGGATAAATAACTGTTTACACAGAAATCCACAAATTGGTATGTGAACAAAAACTAATATTGATATGTAATTACAGTTTTAAAAGGAGATTAGTTTGTCTGGTGTGGCTCAGAGGTTGAGTGTCGACCCAGGAACCAAAGGATCAATGGTTCAATTCCCAGTTAGGGCACATGGGCGGTTGTGGGCTCGATCCCCAGGAGGGGTGCGTGCAGGAGGCAGCCGATCAATGATATTTCTCTCTCATTGATGTTTCTATCTCTCGCCCTAAAAATCAATAAAACCTTATTTTCTTTTTTTTTTTTTAAAAAGGAGTTTAAAAATTTATATTGGACTCTTGATAGGCAATATTTAGGCATCATGTTTTGGTTGCTTTAGGTACTAGAAAATAACACTAAAAAATTACACTTCTGTCAGAGAAATAATAAGTCTCTTCAGCTCATCCTTGTGAAGTTTTAATACATTTCCAAGCCCATGAAATTAATTTTGACCATTTTGCAAATGTTCTCATTTGTGAGATAGTCTTAAATCTTGTGCTAAATTTTAATTTAGACTTTATAATTGTTTTGTAAGAATATAGTATTAAATATCCAGTGAATTAAGCCAAAGACCTCAAGGGAACACTGGAGGCTAGACAGTATTAATGCCGGCTTGTGTCATGATATCAATCAGTTGTATAGGAAATAAATAACAGTGAATAGGAGTGCCGTAGCATATTCATAGAATTGGAATCAGAGACCAGCAGTTTACAGAATATTAATAGATATGCTAGATACAAGAACACTCAACTAAATTGGAAAATTCCACATTAACAAAAATTTAAACTTTTTAAAAATGAATGAATCCGTAGAATATTTTATATACTCTTGTGTGCTGTGGATATGAATGTCCAGGAGTGAACATCGACAGTGTGTTCATTAAGTTTGTGACTTCAGAACCTTTTTTTTCCCCATCCAAGAATCTATAGGTTCAAACTTTGGAAAACAGTGCTCTCGCCCACATTACAGTCTGAAAAATGATATTGTCTCAAGATTTCTCTAGAGCTGTGGGAGCTGGGCGAATGGGCAGCGTTCACAAACAGTTGAATAACTACTATCTGGGAATCATTAATATTAAATGAAGTTCTAGAAAATGGCAAGGCAAACAGCTTAGTAATCTTCCTGGAAGAATTTTTAAGCTCCCTTCAGGGACCAGATAGAACACCAACAATTCCTCACATTCCTAGACTTTGTATCACAGGGATTAAATATCACGTTTTGAACCAGGCAAGATGAGACACACAAGTGCTTTTGATGGATAAATGTGCAGAGATGGTTGGAATTGAATGTTTAAGCACAATAGTCAAGCTTTTTTTTGTGGGGGGAGGGGGCTTAGCTTCTTATTATTGAAAACATGAAGAGTCAAGAACTTAGACGTGTGACAGAGCTTACAGTGAACCGCCGTGGCCCATGATGCCATCCGAGAGCAGGCTCCAGGGACACCTCTGCCGCATGCATTCCATTCCCTTCAGCGACACCGCTGTAGGGGAATCACAGCGCCAGCATCTCTCCAACCAAAAGGAAAACGACAAGCTGTGGGCGAAGGCTGTCATCAGAAGGCCTCGCTTTGTGTACCGAGTCGTAGTTATTCATGCTCCTTTCACGTATCCCAATGAAGAAGAGCCTTTTGTGGGGGGCGAGCCTGTGTCCATTTTAGAAGGGCCAATACTGCTTCATAGGGGAAGTTATACTCTATCTGCGGGCTGGAACCTCAGTGATATGAAATGATGGCATTTGCAGAAAAACCAGGAGGGATCATTATAATGTTCACAAAAATATACACAAAACAACTTGCTATTTAGTGCTGGGTCTCTAGATGGATGGAACGCAGCCTAAAGGAGGAAAGTGGGAACCCCAAGGAAGACTTCACTAGCTTAGTGCACCAGGCAAAGTTTCTTGGAGCAGTAAACGGTTTTGTTGTGAATCCTTTTACGCATCGATTTCATGTTGAAGTTTATTTTGAAGTAGTTTAGAAAGCTACTATCATATTCCCTATAACATATACAAGAAGAAATTGAGTTGTTAGGGGTAGAACACAGATTATTAGACTCTTTCGCGAGGTGTAGATGGAATGGTTGGTTTTATAGCTAAGCAGTGGAAGGTTCAGAGAGCTGTCCCATCCAGAGTGTCCAGGCAATTAATAGCAGAGCCTAGTTCTGCTCTTTTTAAAGCTGATTTTTTTTCTGTTATCCTACCATCCACCTAGAGACTCGATATGTAGCCTCGCCTATGTAGGGATAAATGGGCAAGGAGAACCTGAACACTGCTTAGTAAATCTTGGCAGGTGGACAGTTTTCCTAGGGGGCTTCATAGAAGATTTCCTTACAGCTTATAGAACTAGAATGGGAGAGTAGGGATGAATTGGTGAGTTTTCAGGATTCTGGAAGAACTGTCAGGATTTTGAGATGGTAACGTGTATTTTCTTTTAAAAATGTTGGAGATGTGAGTGTTTTTAATGGATAAATGTGGAGAAAGGCTGGTTTGAAGTGGATGTTTAAGCATGATTTTTAAAAAGCTTTTTTTTGGTGGAAAATGTCAAAAGTAGGGAGAAGCATAAAGCCAACCTCCATGTCCCAGCTTGAACTGTTACCAATATTTTGCCAATCTTGTTGCTTTCATATCTCCCAGTTTTTTTTAAGTATTTTAAAGTAAATCCTAGAGATTTACTTGTAAATACTTATAAGTATATCGGATGGTGACTTTAAAAAAATGACAGCCCCAATACCATTATCAATTTAACAAATATAAAAACAATTCCCTAATATCATCTAATATAATAATCCATGTTCAAATTACCCAGAATATCTTATAGGTTGTTTTGTTAAAATGAGGATCCGAAATGGGTTACATATCATATTTGTATTTCAGTCTCTTTTTACCTATGAAAGCTATATTAACTTTTCCTATGTTAACCATATTTATATTAACTCCTTTTCCTAAATCATTTATTTGTTGACAAAACCACATACATTAAATTTTTTTTCAGCAAATACATATAAATGAGGAAAACTAGGCCCTCCTGCCATTTGTGGCTACCATTGACTGGGTTAAAACTTTACATATACTTTTTGCTTTTAATCCCTATTTAAAAAACACATTTTACCCACCCATTAAACTGATCACTACAGTGATTGAGAAATTTGATATAGATCACACCACCAATAAGTAGGAGAGGTAGACTGGGAACCCTTGCACCTTCAGCTGCAAACCCCATGTTCATTATTACTGCATACACTGCCTTCCAAGCAAGTCCTCATGATGTTATGTTTATGGTTTTGCAAACTAGTGACTAAACCTCTATTACAGTGTTTTCCTAATATGTGGTACTTCAATAGAAAGAAATGCACATAATATCTGAGGAGTCCACAGACTCCAGGGATTCATGAGTGCAGTCCTTGGGCTAGACTCAGGTTAAGAATTTATTTTCTATTTAGTGATGTTAATAAATAACCCTAAAGTCTAGAATATCTTTACTAGCGATATGTACATACATCCAGTTTAAAATGAGCAATGTGTATGTCAAAGTATAAAAATTGATTTTATATATATATACATATACATATATATATATATACACACACATACAGTGGTGCCTTGACTTACGAGTGTCCCGACTAATGAGTTTTTTGAGATACCAGCTGTCTCTAGGCCTATATTTTGCATTGAGTTGATAGAGTAATTTGAGTTAACGAGCTCCTTAACGAGCTCAGTCTCGGAACAAATTAAACTCGTAAGTCAAGGTCCCACTGTATATTAGTTCTGTTTTGATATTTTGCCTTATGCCTAAAGCACTATAATGGTGAGCAGAAAACTGTAAATGCTGGTGTGGCCTTAGAGAAATCACTTAATTTCAGTAACCTGTGAATTTTCTCACCTGTAAAATAACAAAGTTGGCTACTAAGGTTCCTTCATGTTCCAGTATTCAGGATTTCATATGAGGCAAAGATTTGTAGGTCTTTAGGACTTGAGTCTTTAAGCTTTCATTAACATGGATCTTTTTGAAAATTCAGAAAGTTTTTCACATTCTAAATTATTTGTAAATGTTTATTTTAAATATTGTCTTAGAATAACACAATAATTGGGCTGTTTATGTGCTTGCAGGCACCATATGTTTTGCCTTATACCTGAGGAATGCGCAATTCTTACAAATAACATGTCCTGTCTTGCGCGACTCTGGTAGAACAAATGATTGATAGAAATTGAGTTATTATAACAGAACCTTGTTATGGGATCAGTGTCTCCTACTTTGAAAATAAATGACTCAGCCAGACGGCCACATTTATTTTCTCTAAATGACTAGGGATGTAGCAATAGGAGACCATTATCCTGTGACAATATTCTGTTTCATTGACATTATCTCACAAATGTAATTGGTCCATTACTAAATAGAGGTTTTGTTACTGATCAATTTCACGATTTTCAAAGCCATTAGGATAATAAATATGCCATCAGAGTAATTTCATTGACAGAATGTTCTATTTTCTTCATTTACATTTGTTAGAGGAAAAATATAGATTTAGGTTGAACTTAAACACTACCATTTATACCGGTTTTGACTACTTTTCCATTAAGAGAAATGGAATATTGTACAGAGTAATCATATTTACATTGAGCTGCTGAACTGACGACCTTAACATTTTCGTGATTTGTTCCCCCCGCGACCACACTAAACCACATCAAATCATAATAGCTCCCAAGCAATTAGTTTACCACCTCAGTTTAATGATTTTATTTGAAATAAGTTCCAGATCATTTCTAGGACTTTACTGTAAATCCACTAAAGTAACACATCAGTTAAATCCACCCTAACCATACCAGTGTAGATAATAACAGCATTAGTACCAACAGACCTTGAGATGTCTTGTAGCATAAATGTTTCTAAATGCATGGCTTTTCCCCAAATGTTCTCCTCTCAAAACTCATCTGTAATCTTGTTAAATTAGAACTCTTCCAGTATCTTTCTGACTTTTACAGTTAAGGTTACATTATTGATTTTATTTTATAGTCCATGGCTCTCAGATGCTTAACACTAAGAAGCCTCTATAGCCAAGGGGTTTTCCCTAGAGGCACAGGGAATAGAAGCTATTTACCTATGCCAGTATTTAATAAGAGACTAAAATATACTCCAAATCCTGCATAATTGTTTGGTGTTTCTCCTCCTTTTAAATTAGGTTTTCTGAATTTGTTAAAATAAAATTCTTAATGGGCTAAAGCATTTTGAAGTGTTTCTAAAAAGCAGTTCTCACCTATTCAGTATTCACTTTTTTTTAACACTGTTCTTAGTTATTCAAGGTTGTTGTTTTTTAAAAAAACTTTTTCTTTTAATGTCTCAAGGAAGGTGTTTGTAAGCTTCAAAGGGGTTTGAGGTTTAACTTTGTATTGGGTGTAGGTGTAGCCTGGAGACTTTTTTTTATAGAGATGTGATAGTAGAGGAGAGACTTGTAGTAACCTGCCACTTACTGTGCCTGGGTTGGAATACACACTTAAAACTATGACAAAATGTTTCAAGTTGTTGAAGAATACAGCAATATGCTTAAGTATAGTTGAGATTAAATAATTCAATGATAAAGCAAGAATTTTTATTTTTAACATGAAGACAACTACATTTTCTTCTTTTAAAAAGAACTGATTTCATTTTGTCAAAAAGGTTGAGAAATCTAATTGAAGATCTTTTATCCCCTTCTAATATAGGCTGCTCTTTTTCTTATTATTTTAGAGTATGATAAGTGTGTGTATATATATATATATGGAGATACTTTCTTAACATAACAGCTAATTATTTTCTTAATCATCTGGCATCATCAAGCTACTGTAGTGGGATTAAGTCCATATGTCTTGTTGTAACATTCAGAGTTTTTTGTTAACTTGGAGTGTGTAGAAAGGACTAAGTCCCATTTGCCATCCTATATAATAAAAGCCTAATATGCAAATTGTCCCTTTGACTGGGAGTTCGATCAGGTGGCAGGGCCAGCCAGCCAGCCGCCTGAGGCCCCTCCTCCCGGCTGGCCCCGCCCCCGATCGGCCCCAATTGGGGCAGGCTGGCCAGACCCCACCTGTGCATGAATTCATGCACCGGGCCTCTAGTACTATCATAAAATTTTACATCTAGAAGAGTCCTTAGAAACAGATTTCAGATATTCTCTTCTTCACTTATATTTTCAAAACTACATTTTTTGTGTTAGCCAATTTGCAAATATTACATTTAAGTGTTTCATTTTATATTTTGGCAAAATCCAATGCCTAAGACCAATGGAGGTATTTTTTTCTTAAAGTGTAATGTTGGACACAGTAACAAGGTCCAATATTGTCCACCCATCATTGGGAACTATTTATAAGATTCTATTTTCTTCCCATAAAACATATATTTTGCAATTTTTTTATCATAAAGTAAGATTTTTTGTGGGGGATTTGGAAGAGCAAACTATAAAATGTAAAGAAAAAAATAAAAATTACCTCTAAACCTATAACATGGAGATAACTTCTGTTAATAATTGACTCTATTATATGCCAGTCTATTTCCGATGTGTTTTTTTATGAATTTCTTATGTGTATTTTTGCACTAAATTGGGCTTTTGTGATATATGCTGTTTGTAAATTACTTTCTTTTTTTGTCTTTCATTTACAATATAATAGCATTTTGCCATGTCATTCAATTTCTACTTTACAATGACTGCATACTATGCCACTCTTTGGCTATATTATAGATTTTTAAAAGTTTACTTTGTGCACAGATGTTTAACTAGTTTCCAAGTTTTTGTATGATGCAGATCTTTGTGTTTAAATGTGATTATTCTTTCTATCTATTTCTATGCCCTAGCTATTCTTACTCCCCTACCTAGCATACTGCCTGGCACGAAGTCATCAGTAGATGCTCAGTGACATTTTGTTAAAGGAATAAATACATTCCTACTGTAGAATTACTGAGTTAAATGTTATAGTCATTTCTAAGGCTTTTGCTAAGTATTGGCACAGAACCCACAAGGTCTTATCAATTTACATTCCCACTAGCAGTGCCTGAGTAGTTTACCTATAATATTTAAATGTAGCACATGGCTCTGTAAATAATTTTGAAACATGTTCCCCAAAATATCCTCCTATATAATAAAGAGCTAATATGCTAATGGTAGTCACACCATCACACCCTAACGACCAATCAGCAGGAGGCTGCTTGCATGGCAGGTGCTTGTGGGTGGGCAGGGCTGAGTGCTCGGCTACGCATGTGCTGGTGGGCGGGGACTTTATGCTGTATCCTTCTGGACAAAGCCGCAGCGGCTGCCTGAGGCTCAGGCAAGCCACAGATGGCGGCTGCCGCTGCCCAGGGCCTGAGGCTTAGGCAACGAGGGCCAGGCCGAGGCTCAGGCAAACCATGGTGGCTGTGAGGGCCGAGGCTCAGGCAGCTTCATGGCTGGCAGTGGCAGCAGCAGAGGCGTGATGGGGGCGTGCCTTCCCTGATCACCGGGTCGCCTCCCACAGAGGGAGGCCAGAGGCAACAGCAGTGAGGGGGTGATGGGAACGGTGCCTTCCCCTGATCAGCCATGGGTAGCAGGCCTAAGCTGTCAGTAGGACATCCCTGAGGGCTCCTGGACTGTGAGAGGGGGCAGGCCGGGCTGAGGGACACTGCTCCCCCCATCAGTGCATGAATTTTCATGCACCAGGCCTCTAGTATTTAAATAACAATGTCTCCATGGTCTTGTGAATCTGCTCATGTACCTCTTTTTCACCATTTTATATTTTATTTAACCACTGGGCATCACATCACATCATTTCTCCCCATGAACCAGGACAACTCCATCTTACTATGAAGGAAATGAAGACGGCACCACTTCAGGGATGGTGCAAAGCTTTCTAGGAAAGGTATAGCCTATGTAGTCTACTTCCTTCCTCCTCCAGGACACACTCCCTCAGAGCGCTTCCCCACCATCAGTCCTTTATCTGTCGGCAAAACTTGTTCACCTTAAGGATCAGTGTGGTTCCCCACAGGGACACCGGTAGAAATAAATGAAACAAAGCTTTGGGCTGGGGTCTTCTAGGCTTGATCATTGTCGTGTTTTGCATAATGTTTATGTAAACTTGATGTAAACGTTTAAACTTCCCCCTCCTCAAAACGACGTTCTGCAAGGCAAAAACAGAAGAAGGGAAACCATGGTCCCTTTTAGCATTCAGCTGGCGGAGCATCTCCCCTGCCTTCTCCGTGTCCTCTGGGCACAGGGCCCAAGCTGTTCCCTTGTCTCAGGACAGATTCGGGATTTATGGCCTGAAGCAAAAGTATCAGATGTCTAGCTCTTGAACTCGTCCTGCACACTAGATTTGGTAGCGTCTCCGTTATTATAAATAGTATTATTATTTTATGCAGATATCCAGTCATTTTTCATGTTGTCTTCAAGCTTCCACGGCAACATTTTAATGGAAAGCAGAGACTCCCCAGCTCAGCTGAAGTTTGGTTTTCACTCTCAGTGTTTTGTGTTGCTTGGCAGAGTCTCAGGGAGGTAATGGATGTGCTGACCACCGTTGCCATCATCCAACAATGAGTTTGGTCTCTGTCTCTGAAGAACTCTTCTACGTCCCGAGTTTTTGTAAATCTGTAAAACTTTTTAAAACTATCAAAAATCTAAAACGTCTGAAAAGAAAGAAACCTAGGAAACTAGAAGAGGTATTAACTTAGTAAGACTAGTCAATATGATATATTCTTGGCAAGTCCCAGTCACTGGACTGTCTCTATGCTAAATGCTCTCACATGTGCACTTTTGCTCCTTGGTCTATATCAGTGATGGCGAACCTATGACACGCGTGTCAGAGGTGACATGTGAACTCATTTTTTTGGTTGATTTTTCTTTGTTAAATGGCATTTAAATATATAAAATAAATATAAAAAATATAAATCTTTGTTTTACTATGGTTGCAAATATCAAAAAATTTCTATATGTGACACGGCACCAGGGTTAAGTTAGGGTTTTTCAAAATGCTGACACGCCGAGCTCAAAAGGTTCGCCATCACTGGTCAATATCATGCTCTCACCGAAGGGGCAAAGGTCGCAGAAGTTCCCCTACTGTTTTCATTGCACCTTGGGCTTTCTTCTGCCAAAATGAATCCAGTGACATCTTGTAAGCAGCTTGATGATGTCAAGAGGAAAGAGAATATTCTAAACTATGATTATAGCTTTTTAAGCACTTCGTAATAAAAGATACTTTAAAGAATTGGAAAAGTAAGAGAAGCCAGCAAATGGCGGCTTGTACGTATAAGGGCTCATTTATACTTGCTTACATGTATGGCATGTAAATAAGAAAGACAAGTAAGACATATGTGAAAGGATTGAACTTTATCACATGTTGAGGCAATTCACTTCTTTGTTAAACAGATAAAAATACATTTTCTAAAGCACAGGAATGGTCCAGTTCATATATTTTAATTTATTGTTAAGCTATGCTAAAAATAATGGCTTCCAAAAATTCAAGAATTCTTGTGTGCTCCTCCATAATTGATTTGAAATAGCTGTGTACTGTAAGTGTCCTTGCAGTGAAGAATAGAAATTTAAAAAAAAAAGAAAATGATGTATTTTTTATGGGTAGTCTATAGAAATGCGATTTGTAACCTTAATCTATTCAAGCATATTGAAAAAGCTAACATATTGCTCTGCTCTATGTTAAAAACAAGCAGGTGTCCCAGGCAGGCAGGTGTTAAGGTGGCTGTTTGAGCTTGCCCTCAATCACTAGTTGACTTCAGTGAAGGTCTCCTAACAGGTGTCTAACTGACTGGAGTGCCATGTGACATTTATCCCGGGAGCGACTCGGATGACAGCCTGCTACAGACTGAGGAAGGGGTCTTTGCTTTGATGAAGAAATTGCCAAAACTCATGTCTCATTAGTGTTTCCTAAGGTTCTTTGGAAGTGAACAACAGTTTAATTAAGGGCTGACGTAAACACGTTTCTGCACCCTTTCCCTGCAGCATTTTATCACATTAGAATTGATCAAAATTGTTGCCTTGGGCTGACTCGAACAGATATACATCTGGAGCACCATTTGTGCAAGCTGCCGATGAGTCGGGTACATACGCTGAGCTTCACAGCCACTCTCTTCCTTTGTAGATGCGATTACCTTGTTGGGAGATGAGTCGATCTAACTATTTTTTTTTCTTCAGCCTTGATCTCTTTGAAGTGATGCTGTGAGATGAATGACACATCAGGGCTTAGGATGTATATAAATCACAGTGCCAAAAAAATTATAGTAGAGCTAGGAAAAATTACGTGATAATTTGATTTTGCAAAATACTTTTTTAAAGGTGTGCTTCAGTCTAAACGAATCAGCTCAGCTTATATGAGGAGCCTAGTTGAACTTTTTCTTGCATGGTGATTTTTTATTATGCATTGAACTGTACAGTTGGTTTCTAAAGCCATCCCTGATTTTTTAATTATCAATATAAGTATAGGTGTAGGCACTGAAGATGAATACTATCAGTGTAAATGTTTCTTTTTTTAAGAGTAGCCTTTCTCCTCTTCTGTCATTAAGAAGAATTCTTTCTGTACTCTAATATTATCATGATTGCAATTATTTAATGCATTTTTATATTTAACGTCTATCCTCTCTGCTGAACTGTGAGCATCACCAGGAAAGGAGCAGGTGGTCTTATTTCACATCTTGAACTTTATGCCTCTCCATAGTTTGTCACACTTACTAGAAACGCACTGACTGATTTTGTTTTCTCTCTGCTTTCCATGCAGTGATTTCTCGTCTGGTGGTATCTATTCATGCAACATGCATTTTAACATATATTGACCATGGTTATTTCACTCATCCACATCAGTTATCATTCTGCCGTGCAGCCTCATCAACATGCAAGATATTCTAAAATAAACTGTCTAGACACTGAGTCTGCTCTACCTCTTCTATCTTCTTTCAATCCTGGATTTCTAAAAAGTCTTTCCATGTTCTTAGCCTGTTCTTCCAGCATGCACATATGTTTGTGTCTTTGATAAAATTATCTTCTGTAGGATCAAGCATTAGTCAACTTTACATATATATATATATATATATATATATATATATATATATATATATATATGTTAAACAAGTACAAAATAATAATGAAAATGCCATCGAGTGATGTAAGACACAAACACGTAAGACACAAACACAAGACCATTCCTGAGATCTAGACCTCCCAAGTTTACGTATGGAGAAAATGAGTCTTGTTGGTTCAGTGGTTGTTGGTTCAGTGGATAAAATATTGTTTTGTAACTAGAATAAGAGGGTAAAGAGACATATAATTTTTAGCTGGAGGGAATGTCATATGCAAGGAAAGGGACAGAGTAAGAAGCACATTCCTCCTGGTTCCTTCCTCCCCCAGGAGGTCATAAGCAAATTCGTTTAGCTAAAGTTTAAGTAATATGGAACAATGAGGAAAAACTTACATAAAAATGTGGCTCAGTGGTTGAGCATCGACCTATGAACCAGGAGCTCACGGTTTCATCCCCAGTCAGGGAACATGCCTGGATTGCGTGCTCAATCCCCAGTGTGGGGCATGCAGGAGGCAGCCGATCAATGATTATCTCTCATCATTGATGTTTCTCTTTCTTTCTCTCTCTGTCTGTTTCTCTCTCTCCCTTCCTCTCTGAAATCAATAAAAATGTATTTAAAAAATGCAGGGCCATGGTAGATCTTAAAATGAGGAAGATAATTTGAAGGAGAGGATTTCAGTAACTGTGTCTATAATGAACCATGATGAGGAAAACCTGGGAGGGGAGTTGGAAGAAAATTCTTGACTCAGACAAGTACACACGGCCTAGTGGGAGCTGCAAAGACAGAAAAAAAAATACAGCTTTTGGAACGTGTTTTCTTCTAAAATGAATTCATTTGTAAATTGTTACTTTCTAAATCATATTAAATTTCTTGCTCTGATTTCAAGCCCTCCCTGGCCTTTGCTTCTTTCCCATCAGCCACCAGTAACTCCTGTCTCCTTCCCACCAGCAGACGCACCAGCTAATCTTTTTCTTATCATCTTGCCTCTCCTTCAGCTTCCTTATTTCATGTATTATTCAACTTATACATTATAATGTATTTGTTATTATTCAACTTCTTATATATTTATATATTATTCAGCTTCATTATTATCCAACTTGTTTTCAACCTAATCTTTTTATGTATTATTCTTCCTGTTCAGGGGACAATGGATTGTGGAAAGCATGACATTTGTTTTTCTTCACAGAAAGGTCACTTAAAACCCTCTCTCCTATATATTTATTCCTCAAACATTTTTTCCTATAGCATATGAGTGCATTAAAAATAGAAACGATATCATTTTTCAGTTTGGCATGAGGTCTATTAGACTGCAGACATTCAAAATAAAATTAAAATCAAAACAATACTGGTTTGATTTATGATTAAAATGTAATAGCTAGAAACTCTACCCATATTTCTCTCAGATAATTGACCTTTTATTTTTATTCCCTCTTCTGCCCAGAAAGTTTTTTTTTTTTCGTTGAGGGGAGGGTTTAATTTGTGTCCTCCAAAGTACTTAGCATAGTGACTTGAACGTTCTGTGCACCAGTATATCTTTACTGACTAATGGGCTCCAAATTAATTTTATTTAATGGGGAAACAAAGGCAGTTAAGTCTACTTTCTAATACTATCATTCTTTATTGTTTTTTTAAAAATTGTTTCAGTCTGGCCAGTGGACCTTCTCATTATTATTTTTATTATGGCAAGTTCATTTTTTTTTTGTTTAAGGAGGAGATGGTCCGTAGTCCCGTTTACACATGGAGAATGACTTTTATTCTGTTTCTGCTGCATTCGCCTCTATAATTTCCCTATGTGTTCTGAACATGAAGGTGCATACCGAAAAGAGAACCAGAAATATAAATTGACCTGTAATAATTACTTAATACAAGAAAGTGTATCATTTTGACTAAGAAAACGCGAAGGCTTTATTTTTCAAAAATTACATATCCGCCAATATTAAATTTCTGTACAAACGCCCTTGATTTATGTGCCCTTTACGAAAAGATACTAGTACATATGTGAATTTGGCTGGGTTTAATAAAAATTCTGATAGAGTTGCAGTAGCAATAGCTTTGATTGATCTTCTCCAGAAATGACATAACTGAAATGAAACTTATCTGCTTCCCAAGCTTTGGTCATATTTAGTTGTTTTTAAATGTACAGAAAATGCTTTATTATTTACACAAGGGACCAAGATATATAGTGAATGCTTTATTATTTACATGAGGGAGTCTAGAAACTGATTTACATAAGTTAATTTTATTTGAAATGTTTATTTAAGCACAGGTAAAACAATAGAAAGTTACCAGGTTTTTTTTCTAAGAGTTAATTTTAAATAAAAATTTGGGAGTGAAACTTATTACATCTTCTATACATAAAGTAAAGGGATGAAATGGAGGTTTTTCAACCTCAAACAGTGTATATGCCTATGATTACCTTCGATCTGGTCAAAACGCATATTTTTGTAGTGTTACCTTTTAAAACCACATAGCTATTTTTGGCATTTTGAAAGTAAGTTAGCTGAAATGAAATTTCTTTATTTTTAAATGATTTTTAAATTTTCTCCCTTTTTTTTGTAACAGCACTTAATTGCTATAGTTTCATTAACAATTTCTTTTTGTTGTTGTTTTTTCTTTTTCACTCAGATGTAAGAAAATGGTTCACTTTCTCTTCAAAGTTCTAATAGGTTAGTGACAGCCAGTTAGTCACAGATTGTAGCTTATGGCTACAAATGCACCCGTCAGTTTTTGTAGACTGTGATCTCTGCTGTTTTCACAGTGGCACATCCACTGTTTAATTTCCAGCAGCATATCCATTCTTTAACTTTCAGTGTGCCGAAAACACATATTTAACTGTATTAGATGTCTGTACCAGAGTTTAGGTAATTTTTCAGATGATAAAACATATGATATTAGTTTCTTATACTAATAGTACATACCATGTAGTCTCCTTCTTTCATGAAAAAATGTATTAATTAAAAATGCATATTATATGAATATATAATGTGTGATGAAATTTTGGGGTTTATTCTTATAATAAAAGTTTATTTTTTTAGAGATACAAACTGAAATATTTATAGGTGAAATTATATGATTCCTAAGAATTGCTTTAAAGTAATACAGGGAGAGAAGATACGTGGAGTAAAGGTAAAATAAGATTGGCTATGAGTTGCTAACTGAAGCGGGTGGTGACTACATGAGTATCCATTACTGTTCTACTGTGTATGTATTGAAATTTTTGATAATAAAAGTATAAGTTTTATAACTTATATGATTTTTAGACTATTTTACTGTAAATTTATAATGTTGATAAAAATCAACACTATTCCAGGTATTGAAAACAGGGCCCATATCTCTGACCAACTGGAGTTTTCTCTTGAATTTCTTAATTTAATTAAATGCTTAATGTAATTTTCATTCACCTAAGATGATGACCTTCTACATCAGTTATTAATTGAATTGGGTTAATTCTGTTTCATTATCTATGACAGCGGTTTTCAAACTTTTTCATCTCATGGCACACATAAGCTAATTACTAAAATTCCTCAGCACACCAAATAATTTATTTTTTGTCTATCTGACAAAAAAAAGTAGGTATATATAGTTTTGATTCATTCACACGGGATGGCTACTGTTGTATTGGTTGTTGTCATTTTTTATTTGACAATCTGAGGGAAAAGAGGTCAGTGCCCCTGACTAAATAGTCAGGTATTGCATGTTTTAACAATTCTTGAGGCACATGGATTGAAAATAGCTGATCTATGGCATTAGCTCTGTCGCCACTCTAATTTCAAGTTTTCAAGATCTGTCTTTGGGCAGCATTAAATATCTGTGGAATGAGTGAGTGATTGAATGAATGCATCCCTGAATACTTCTCCTAATATGGCACCTTTTACACTGTTCTGTAATTCCGTTTCGCTCGTCCATAGCCCCTCACTAATAGTAGAATCTACTCTGTTTCTACTATTAGATCCTCAGCAACTAGCACAGTGTCTGGAATGAATTAGTCCTTCAATAAATATTTATGAATGGAAATATTAATTAATCTATCTTCTTACACGGTCTCCATGATTGCTATCTCCATTTTGGCTAATTCATTCTCCATGTAGTTTCTGGACAGATTGCTCTAAGCCCTCAATGTGATCATAGCTCACCCATTAATAGCTTTCCCTCATCAGGGTAAGCATTTCAGACATTTATATACAAAACCCATGGCCCCTTAGCATGTGGCTCTTGCCAGCGGCTCGCTTCCTTCCTTCATCTCTGTACTTCACCTCACAGACTCTCTGTACTCCTTACATGTTTTATGACCCCCTTCCTCAGAACATTGCTTCTCTCTGAGTATGTCATCCCCATCCACATTTTAAAAAAATGTTTTTATTGATTTCAGAGAGGAAGGGAGAGGGAGAGATAGAAACATCAATAATGAGAGAGAATCATTGATCAGCTGCCTCCTGCATGCCCCCCACGGGGAATCGAGCCCACAACTCGGGCATGCGCCCTGACCTGGAATCGAACTGTGACCTCCTGGTTCATAGGTCAACGCTCAACCACTGAGCCACTCCGGCTGGACCTCACCCACATTTTAAGCCTGGTGCCACTGGGGTGCGTTTTCTAAGCTGGGGAGGCTCAGGTGATCACTGCCCTGTGCAGGGGGGCTGGAGAAGTAGTCACAAGCACACCTCTGCTCTCAACACACTGACTCCCTCTGAACTGCTGACCACCGTTTCCTTCCTTTCATTTTTCTCTCCATGGACACTGAGTATCCCTCCAGCAGCCGTTGCTTTTTTTTCCCCCTTAACATCCTTGCTTTACTTGGCAAAGAGAGGAACCCAATAAATATTTGCAGAATGAGCAAATGAAGGAATTTTTTTTTTTGCTATACAAGTAATGAGTTTTCCATAAAAGATGTTAAATCAATAATATACTTACCAGTGCACCCAAAGGTTGTTTCTCACATTTGCACCAGGTTTGCCTCTATTTTTTTCCACAGTGTAGTCAGCAAGTGAGAAGACAAACCCCTGAATCGTATAAATCTAAGAATAAAATGCTGAGGTTAAAAAAGACCTTGAAGTGAACCAAGGGGCCAATGGAAACATGATCTTTAGTTTTTCAGAAGTTCAAGATTCGCTTATGAGTAGGAGTCATTCTGGTGATAATTCTAAGGAGGCAATGGAGATAGTTTCTGACACATATCCCAAAGCTCCAACATAACTGGACCTTTGACCCTCAATATATACTTTGTAAAAGAGCCAAACTCACAAAAACAATAACATGTTGGGAGTTAGATCTTTTGTGTTAAGATGAGCCTTGTAGCGTAAGAAAGTCCTGACGCGTGGGTTTTCCCCTCTTCCTTTGCAGATATGTCGTCTCCGACTACTATGAAGAAGCCTGAAAAGCCATTGTTCAGCTCTACATCTCCACAGGATTCTTCCCCAAGGTTGAGCACTTTCCCCCAGCACCATCACCCCGGGATACCTGGAGTTGCACACAGTGGTGAGGAGTTTCAAGCATAGAGGAGAAGCCTCCCTTTTATTTGCAGAACCCCAAACCCTCAGGGATGGAGCCCAGTTTTTTATTATAGCCGTGTGGTGGCCATATTTTCTCAACCAAAAGAAGGAGGGTCATAATCCAATCAAATATTTTTTTTCTTATCAATATGTGAGGAAAGATGGTCAAAGCCATACAGTTAAATAACATTTATCTAAGTATCTGTCGCTTGCCTTTATTGGAAAGACTATCATGACAAGAAATTAGAAAGTATGGGGTACATGGTTATCTTCACTGTAGCTTCAGGGTCGGTCTTAATTGTATGTATTTTACCAAGAAAAAGATGTGATTTCAATTTGTTGCTGAGTTTAGAGTATTTTCAGAGGCATTAAGACATACAGGTGCTATTTCTCTCTATATTATTTTCTACATGAGAGTCAGTATTTATTTATTTGGGAATGAAATTAATCAGGAAAAATAAAAGAGACACTTTGACAATTATTGTATATGCACAGACTCTTTCTGTGAGTTAATACACTTGATGTTACATCTAATTTAAAGACTTCCTAATTTAAATAGGAAAAGTAATCCAATATTTTATATCTGCACTTTAAGGACCAGTTAATATTAAATCACCTTTAATATTAAAAATGAGATATAAATAATAATCAATATAAATAAGCAGTGGCCTTCAAGTTTGTGTACAGACATGAGTGAAGACCATGGTTAAACCGAGCTGAGATTAAGAGCACTTCGACACGAAGTGAAAAGATGTCCAGTCTAATTTAGGTGTATTTCCTTACATTATACTTTCAAAAGTGTATACTTCTTAAAGTGATATTTTAATGAGTTTTAGGAACTATGTACATATTCTCTACAATGCTTCCCTTTGGTGGAGGATGCTCAGACTTTGGTGTGTGGGGAGATTACACAGGCCCTTGTTTTCAGTGCCCTTTCTGGTGCCTCCCCCCCCCCTGCCCCCCGCCCCCGGAAATCCTCATCTGGAAGGTCTGGAGTCAGGCCCAGTAACCTTCATTGTAACAACAATGTAGAAGCTTCTGAGTGCCCTGGACATTACTGGGGAAGATAAGCAATATCCCTTAAAATGTTCTTTTTTAAAATTTTTTTGCACATAATTACAAAGTCAGAGGTAACTTATTCCAGATGATTTTCATTTATAGGTCATGGAAAGAATTTATTTTTTCATATTGTTTGCTACATTGTCTCATAAAACACTAAACATTTTTCATATGTGATTTCCTATGGTTTGGATCGAAATATTAAATAGAAACAGATATTGAATCTTCACTTCTACATACATTATACTGGTTGGTACTCTTAATTTGTACTTACGTGATTGTTTCCCTCAACATTATAGAGATAATGATCATGCGATTATATTCTTTTCCCATTTTTCAAGCTTAAGGCTTATATTTCAGAAGCTAAACAATAAATTGTGGTCATACTAATGTTGAAAAGTTACAGTACAGTTACACATGGCCCACATTGCATGTTTTACATATTATTTCCCTTTATAAAATATGTGATTTATGGGTAAATTTATGTCTCTATGAAAGTATAAATTCACATTTCTGTGGGTCTTATTCTTGGTCTTATCTTAATATATTTTAAGCTACATGTTGTAAAAATTAGAGTGGGAAGAAAAATATTTAAAGTATAGGGCTTCTTTTGGTTATGAAAGAAACATTTTTATTAGGCGAAAGAGTTCCCAGGCTCTATATTCAAATATTCATAAGTACTTATACAATGATTGGGTCATTATTCAAGACATAATTGTTTATTAATTATGGGTTTTCATTTTAGTCAACTACCAGCTAGGATGCATAGAGAAAGTATGCATTCAAATTGGATTACACTTCTGTTTTGAATTTTGGTAGAAAATTATGGATCCCTTGCCCTCTAATTGATGCTATGACTTGGTCTGGACTTATATAAGACAAAGACTTCCTAACCAAAATTGTGCTCTCATGGGGAATAACTTTGCTTAAAGAAATGTTTTACGAAGTATTGGCTTAACCTATGAAAGAGAAACTTCTTTTTAAATCATTCATAGATCTAGAAAGCAAGATTGTGAATTCCCGATAGTGAGGGCTCTGTCTGTGTATGCTTAGCAGTACTGGCATTCAGAATAAAAGACTAACTGCTATTTTAGGAGAGTTTGGTTAAATCGTGGTGGGGAAATGAATAGCTATCATTTTTATCGTTTCACAGCATTCTTTAGGATCACTACGGAGCATTAAAGAAAACAGCTAACGAGTCTGTCTTTCCTTTTCTGTCTTCTACAGTCATCTCAACTCGAACTCCACCTCCACCCTCACCGTTGCCATTTCCAACACAAGCTATTCTCCCTCCAGCCCCATCGAGCTACTTTTCTCATCCAACAATCAGATATCCTCCCCACCTGAATCCTCAGGATACTCTGAAGAACTATGTACCTTCTTATGATCCATCCAGTCCGCAAACCAGCCAGGTAAAAATGAGAGAGGAACTAAGATTAGAGCCTTAAGGGAGATGGAGCAGGTCTAAGACGTGGCGCTCACCCGGACAGTTATGTCTGGCAGAACAACAAGCTTTTGCAATCCATCTTCAGGAAGTGTCTTGGTGACGCAATACGTTTTTATTTAAAGGTGGCTGAATGACAGGTAGGAAGTGTGTTGCTCCAAAGGGGCACATTTGTGAAGATGTTTTTTGGTTTGATGTTTTGGGATTTTTATTGACTGAAGAGAAAGCTTATGCAGAAAGTACATTGACAAAAAAGCTCTGAGCTGGCGTTCACACCTCTAAAATACCTGGCTGACACAGAGGCAAAGTGCTTATTCCAGGCAGGAGCAAGGTATGCGCTAAAATAAACACACACAAAAGAACTTACAGTTGTATTCATAGACTAACTATTAGGTATTAAAATAAGCTTTGGTAATGTAAACATTCTCAGTGTTTGATGACTGCTTGAATAGTCTTTGCACAGACACGACTGCATTTAATAATGAGTGACATTACCAGAAGTGTCTTTTTTTTTTTTTTGTAAACATTGTGCAGTGGTTTTAGGGATTCATTGTATGAGTGTAGTGACTCATGTGCCTTCCTCACTTCCTAAACATGTGGTTTCTTCTATGAGCCGTTGCTTCATAGAAATTTGGTATAAGAACATTTTCCACAGTCAAGTAAACAGTCTTTGTGCCAAAGTTGGGTCTGTCAATAATCGCAATATCCCAAATCTGTAATGCGATGCCGATCATATGGTCTGGTGTTTAGCTTTGCTGCTTTACCCTGAAGACTCCTTATTATACCTTTTAATGCTCTGAGGGATTTTCATAAGCATCCTGTTATTAATGCTTAAATATCCTGTCCAAATCTTAAAATGCCACTAAGTAGTATGTGCATATTGATTTATATTTAACAAAGAAAGATCTAAAAAAATATCTTTAGACTTAATTTAATGGTTAAAATGAAGCAAAATGTTCCTTTCTGAATGTTTTATTTTGAATAAGAACATGACCAGCACCATTGGGGTTACTTAAAAAGTTACCTGTTCTTTATCTCCATTGTCTAATAATACTAAGCTAAGTATACCATTCTCAAATTTTAAACTTGAAGTTAAACTATTTGTATTTTAGAAGAAAATGTCCAAATCTTGTGACACTTTTAATGATGGTCATACTACTTACTAAGTAACACAGTGGGATCTTAGTATATTAGTTCAGAAATAAAATTTACTGTTAGAGCATGGATCCAAAGTCTCAGTTCCATAGAGCCTTCTGCTAGACTCAGCTGGGAACAGTGCACACAAGGTCTGATTTTAATTTGTGTAGAATTTCCATGAATAACAAAGTCTAATTAAGACATCCATTAAAAGTCCTTAACGTTAATTCAGTGTGGAAAATCTTAGAGTTCCATTGGATTTTTTTTTTAAACTGATGTCTTAATTAGGCGCTGTTAGGGGAAAAATTATGCAAATTAAAATCAGGCCCTTAGTGTCACGCATTTCTTTAATTATTCAGTGCTTGTTTTACGTATATTTCAATTTCTTTATAAGTTAAGAGAGCATTTTAGGTGATAATCTGCCTTTATTGTTCTCAGTTTTTCTTCATATTTTCAAGGTAAAGATCC
The DNA here is from genome assembly GCF_000147115.1 of Myotis lucifugus. NCBI lineage: Eukaryota > Metazoa > Chordata > Mammalia > Chiroptera > Vespertilionidae > Myotis > Myotis lucifugus. The sequence goes on from NW_005871127.1 coordinate 861,648, forward strand.
AGCTTCTAAGAGAAGCATCTTACTCTCATCTCAATTAACAACAACAAAAAAAAAAACCCCTCTCAGGATTTTGTATAATAGGAGCAGTGGACTAAGTAGGATAATCCTTTCCTAATGCTGTTCAAGTTCATCTTCAGATGAGATGTCTTTTCATATCTACAGTATGAAAGTTCATCTATTAGCGGCATTAAAAGAAAAGCTTTGTAGTCTAGCTTTATCTGTTTGAACTAGTAGAAGACTGAAAAGAAATAACCCTCTCATTCTTCTAACCCGAAGTTTTAGAAAGTTGACTGTGTTGGCTTGGGAATTCTTTCTTTGTCGCTTTTACTATTATTTTTAAATGGAACGTCTGTTGGTTCCTGTCAATTGAACTTCAGTAGACAGAGCTTGCAGAACGGGCAAGGTGATGTATTCTGTCACAGCCTTCCCTTGACCTTATTGTCATTCTTCTGTCCCTCGCTCTCAAGTAGGTACTTCCCAACTGGGCTGGTGAACGCAGTATCCAGAAATGCTTTTTACCACTGAAAGTACCAGCAGTGATAAAGTGAGACTGTTCTTTCTTGAGGGAGATATATAAAGCAGGCTTTTGCAGTGTTCAGAATACCAGAAGTTGACGGTCTGCTTTAGAAACAAACTTTCCCCTTGAAAGGAAAGATGGATCTTTATAATAAACAGCAGATTTTTTTTGAAGGGACATTATATCTGCTTTGATGTTTAACTCCATCTCAAAACCAGTTAATTTACATTTCAAAATGACTCTTGATATTAACCTTTGTAGCTCTAAAAATGAAAAAAAAAAGAGTACTTGTTCACCTGTAGTCACGTCCTCCATCTGAGTATCTTCCAACACTGCACTGGTTTTAAGTCAAGCGACTGAGATGCCCTGTCCTCCCCATAGCAATTTGAAGGTTAATTACATTGCTGCTGCACCAATTAGAGTGAGACAGTCATGCTATTTAATGGAATATTTTAAATAAAATTAGTTTAAATATATGTCTCATCGGCTTTCGTAGGGGGGAAACTATGGTCAGTTTTCCTGACACAAAGTTAAATACTCAAAATTACTCATGGTGAATAGTCAGGATATTCGAGTTCATTTTTTGTGTGGAATAAATAATATGACCTCTGAGGAACCCAACCAAAGCCCTAGTTCATGTCTCTGAGTTCCAGTTCTTAAATGTTATGAGCTCTTCCTCTTTTTCTCTAAAATGTCTACTTGTAACTTACATGCAGGTATTTAGATAAATATTCTGCTTCATTGCCTTCTTTGCTTTTAGCAGTGCAGATTATTAAGACTGACTATTTGTAGAGAATACCCTCATAGCAAATTGTTATGTATACTATGCAGTGGAGAATTCCAAAATGAATGTTAATTAAAAACAGCATTCTCTGTCTAGAAAAATACATCCAAGTATTTCTTCAAACAGTGTACCTTTAGGATTTTGTCTTCTACCACAGATACTATTTTTGTACCCAGGGCTAAAGCACAGATAATAATATCTTTTCTGTCATTGCCCTGGGGATTTTCTCAGTTAATTCCCACAAATGTCAACAATACATGTTTTGTGTAACTCTCCATGCCCAACAATGGAAGAGTAACTCAAATAACAGAGTATATTTGGTTGCCACCTCTGCTTGACTTCAGCGCATTTTAATTTACTATGGAAAGCTTTTATTTGAAGGTACAAGGCCAGGCCTAGCTCAGCATTTTATATCATTGTGTGGATCTGAAATTTTAAATGCTCTAAATATCATTCTACCTGCTTGTATTTTTGTAAATCATCAAAAGTTGAGTGGAGATCCTAGAATCTAAATTGCCTGGTGTGTGTGTGTGTGTGTGTGTGTGTGTGTGTGTGTGTGTGTCTGAGTGTAACTGTGTGTGAGCAAGAACTAGAGGTTTTGTATGCAGAAGAATGGGCCTTGACTATACATGATAGAAATTACTCAGTTTGATGTGTTAGCCTAGATATTCTTGTCTTCCTTGTATCAGTGATATTATTATTTAGGTGAAAATTGTGTTCTGAAAGCCCAAACTTGTGTAGAAGATGAGGGGCAGAGAAGCACTGGTTCTGATTTGCACTAGCTCAGTAAGGACTTCCAGTTCAGCCTTGGGCTAAGCATTGAAAGTCTCAACTTGAGCTTCCCGGACTGCTAAAGGAAGGTCAGTTCTACCTGGCTCTCGGGAGTGTTGTAAAGACAGTTAACCTACATAAAGTGCTTTGAAGTGAAGACTTTTAAATGCTGCTGCTTCGTATTACTACTAACCATTGGCCGACCTCTTGGACGCAGACTTGGAGGGCGTGTGTGGCGATTACACAACAGTGTGCAGGGTCCACTCGGCCGAGTGTGCTGAGTGCCGTTGTTGGACACCGTGACTGCCTTTTGGATTGTTTCACCCGGCATTCTGTTTTTGTTTTGTAGCCTAACAGCAGTGGTCAAGTGGTAGGGAAAGTGCCTGGCCATTTCACTCCTGTCTTGGCACCCTCTCCCCATCCCAGTGCAGTGCGACCTGTGACCCTGACCATGACAGATACTAAACCCATCACTACATCCACTGAAGGTGAGGCAGCTTCACCTACAGCGACCAGTAAGTATTTCTGTAGGAAATGAGAAATGTCCATCAGAGGCACCATTGGATACCTGATCCAAGGTGGGAAATACGGCAACTTTTCCAGCTACCCAACCGGATGGAGATTTCTCATTTACACGGAACCAGCAGGCATGTACGTGGCTTGGCAATCACACGCTCTCTCTTATCAAATTTAAGCCAGTGCATCAGATTTGAGAAGGGAGAAGCTTAATTGTTTGAGTAAATAGCTATAACAAAAAAGAATAAGTCATGCCTGCTTGTTCAAGGTTTACATCGAAAATGCACTGATAACATAACGCAGTGTACAAGGTTTTTTTTTTTATCACCCAAAGAGAGATTAGATAAGTGTTACTCATTGGAGCATTCCTATAGGAATCAAGCCCCTTCATACGGCAGACTGAATCAGTGCCTCTGTAAGATAATTGCATGTTTACATTACTGTAGGTTATGTCATTGTGAGAAACGGTCACACACTGTTGGGTGCCGAAAACATCTCAAAGCTTAGTATTAGGCACATGTAAGCTACCTGCACTTTCTTTGCACTCAAAAAAATTAAAATTTTTTTGAATCTATCATAATACATCAGGTCTAAGTTTTTTAGCATGGTCTTAACATTTTAAATGTCAGAGAGTTACCCAGTGAGCTTACATAGCATATACCAGTAGCTCAAATGATTCCTTTGCTGCTTTGCATGGAATACTCACAAATACACAAGGAATTATTGCAGTTTTTCAATTGGCTTTACCCAAACTGGCAGCTTCCTAGACTTGGAGCTTCTGTGCACAGATTGGTAGAATGGAAGGGATAAAGTTCCAGTCAGGAGGAATTAGCAAGTTCCTCGTCAGTTACACGTGCCATATCTTAAACTCAGAGCTTCTTACCTAGAACAAGAAAATGCCCATTTTCTTGTTCTAGTTGGCTCTGGAAATTTCTGTGTGAAATTACAGAGCCAACTAGAGGCACCACTGGCTCTTTCTTCTTCTGCCATTGGAAAATCTTTTCTTTTTTTAATGGTTTCTGAAACCTAGGAAGGAACCTACAAGAAAATTGAACAATACTTTGAGTCTCCAGTGAATTCAGCATTTCTTTCTCAAAATTCATGAGGCCCCAGAAACTAATAAGTCCATATAGGCTTATAATTCTCATCAATAATAATTAAATGATTAGTAACTGGTTTGTTGGTAGAGAATCCTCCACTAGTGAACACTTTCCTGAATGTACAGATGGAGAGACCCAGTCAAGGAAAGCTCAATATTATTTTATTCTGAAGGTTAGCTGTGTATATTAAAGTCACTAGAATAATACATCCAGATTTTAAAAGTGGATGTTTTGGCCTCTTTGAACAAACAGGCCAGAAATTTAAATAAACAAAAATGGAAAACAAATATTTTTGTAAACGCATTTGGAAGAATATCACAGGATATAAATAATCAAAACTAAGTCCCAGAAACTTCTGGTACCTACTCGTACCAGAAGTAGGTATTATTAATATTATTGATATTAATAGATGAGATTCCAGGAACGACCAGACCCAAATGATTACAGCTCACTTATGGGAGTACAGTCAGCCTGTTTGTTAATTGATTGTTCTTATACTCACATATAGGTTGATCAAAAAAAGATTTGATTTGACTAATAAAATTACAAACTATTCAAAAGATGGCTCCACCAGTCTATTTTCCACTCTTGCATTAAAGAAGTAGAGTGTGATATTTTCCTTTCCTAGAAATAAATTGTATCTCCAGCTTCCCAGGCACCACTGACCCTGAGAAACTGGTCATTGAATTGATAAGTCGGTCCAGTTAAAGATAACACGGAGGCCAAGGAAACTTCCTTCTCATGGCTGAAAAGAACACAGCGCACAGGCTGGTGAGGCACGGCGGGCCCACTGTGCGTCAATCCAGAGACCTGGATACTCACCAGGGGCCACTGGCTTCATATGGCTGCCCTCACACGGCCCTTTATCCAGGAATAATTAAAAGGCGAATTGTGGGCATCTTCACTATTCAAAGAGTTGACCTAAAATGCCTCAATAGATCAAATTCTGCAGTCCTTCTAATGAATATGACAGAATGAAATATATTGGGGGTTTTTTAAAAGCCTTGTAAAAAGGAATGTCTGGATTCCTCATGAATCTGATGGTTTTTAAACCAAACATCTTAGTTTTTTTAAACCTATAAATGTAACATAAATGAAAATTTGGTTGTTCTTCTGTTCAACCTGACAGGGAGCAATGGGATTGCTGGAGATACATTAGTTCTTTCCTTGTGTAAAAGAAACAAAAATATTTAGGAATAGGCAGATTTTTGGGGGGACAATTCACTCTATACCAAATAGCACCTGTACAAAGAGTACTGCAAGGCGAGACTTCTAATTTAAGGAGTATTCGCCATATGTATTTATTATTTGGTGGCCATGTACTTACAAATTGCCATCAACTCCAGTCACAAGAAACAGATTTTTTGTGCTTATGGAAAATAGAGAATTAAAAAACCCACATTTCTATCAAACTTAAGATCATTTTCACATTAAAGGACATACTGAGCTAATTCATTCTGTATGATATAATAAAAATAAGCTTCTCCTTCACATTAGTAATGTTAGATTTTCTTTTTAGTGAGACTTTTAAGCAAGACGTTTTTCATCCTGTATCATGAGCACATCTACTTACATCCAATCATTAAAAGCTCTCACTCATTCCTGACAGATTTTCAGACTTCTTTTTACACTTACAATCAGCGATCAGCATCGATCATTCCATTATTAGACAATTAATACCTGGTGAAAAGGTCCGCCTAGGCCAAGAGCCCTCCCTTTAGCCAGTCCTCGGTTCTCTCGCAAGACTAGATGGAGCACATAAATGCGAGATGCCCATGCCAAATGATGGGATACAATTCACTAGGTAGATTTTTGGGGCAGGGGATAAAGTAATTGCTTGAGGTCAACTACCATCTCTTTTACATCACTCAGTGTTCACTCAGAAAGAAGAGAAATAGAGACACCTTTTTTTTTTTTGGTTGCAAGTCCCACTTCTCAGGGTTTCTTGTACATGGACAGGGTGTTCATTCTGATAGTTCACAATTTTTATCTTTGTTTTTGTTCTTCCTTAATCAGCCTACACAGCCTCAGGCACATCTCAAGCCAATCGATATGTGGGACTAAGCCCAAGAGACCCATCCTTCCTACATCAGCAACAGGTGGGCAAGTTTCACCCAGGTGTGACGGTGTAGCCATGCTTCCGCATTGGTGCTTTTCTCCATGCTCTCTCAGATCTGGACTCAGAACGGGGCTCACGGGGCTTCTGAGAAAGAAATTGATCATTTCACTTTCCAAATTATTTTCTCATTTATCCTTTGTTTCTTGCCTCTCTGAACAGGGTTTCTCAAATTGGCTCAATACCTTTTTCATCCCTGTAGGAATAACAGCATTTCAGCCAAATAGTAGTTTTCTTAGTCTTATTGGCTGTTGAGATAGCCTATAGTCTCCAAAGATAAAATTTAAAAGCTGATTCAAAAGCCAATTAGAGTAGAAGCAGTACACAATTTGTGTTTTCGAGCTCTTTCATATTTTCCAGATGTTTTACCCCTCATTTTGGTATTTTAGTCCAAGAAGATGAGTTATGAAGCTAAAATCTCAGGCGACACATCATTCCTATTTTAATAGGTTTAAATTGGTTTACTGATTTCAGATGTGATAAAACACTTTTTTTGTTCTGTTTTCTTACATCATTTATGTTTCAAGTAGCATTTTAAATTTCACATCTCATTAATGCTGTAAATTTAATGCAAATGAAGTGTTTACCCAGACTGTGAAAATATACAGCCAGGATTAATGGTGGCTTATAAACAAATTAGCCACAGTCAAAAGCATGGACCATACCCACACAGACATCCCACAATTCTAGTTACAGGATAACGGAAATAATTCTATCCACTTCAGAATTTAAATATATTTTATGATGCATATGTTTGCTGCGCTCAAGTTTTTGATAGCAGAGCAGTTTGAAATTAACCGTGTGCAAAATATTACGTAGGAAAAAGTGGGCTATAATGAATAAGCTGGTACTAACTAACCTGATCTTCATCTATAAGTTGTATGTGCATACGTGTGAGTTTTTACATATATAGGAAGCCTGCACAGAAACTCATTCCGGTTCCTTTTGATCTAGACCTGTCCACCTAGCTTCTGCTTATTGTGCCTGACTTAACTTTGCTTCTGTGGCATTCCCAAGACCTGCCCAGTTGCAGACTAAGGTGCCAGACTGCATATTAAAGGTCACCCCATGCAGAGTTCAGAGAAAATCATAAAGATGATAGCTTATTTAAGATACTTGACGTTTTGCCAGGTTTTAAAAAAAGCAAAACAAAACAAAACAAAAGAGTGAGGACTAACTGAAAACATCTGTACACAGTTATGAAAATACCAAGTAATAATTAGTGGTTTTGCCAGCCATTGGCTTTTCAACATAATTCTCTGGAATGCTGCTTTTTTTCACCTCCAAAATTGCTGTAATATGAAATGTGTTTTAATTACTATAATATGGTTCTATTTGACAAATGTATATGTTCATTGTGTTTTTTCAAAAAAAATGCAGAATTTATAGGTTTAAAAACTTGTTCTTTAAAAAATCATTCCACATATTTTCAGAAATATTTTTGTCATGGGATTTGCATTATACTTTATGACACATCTCTAATTTCCAGTTAATTTTTAATTCATAGAAATGTGCCTCCATTATTTAAACCTTTGGCCCTAAACACATTTAGAATATTATAATCAATTCCATGTACTTAGAAACAATCTTCCTTTCCCCCTGCCCTAACCTATGGAAGTTTTAATTCTTTTATCATTTATGACTAACATTGGAGTCTCATGTAATTATGATCAAAAGTTCATTACATATAAGTTACATCTCCTTTCACATATACAAGGATAAATCAAGAATACTTAGCAAGCATCATGAAAACATGAGTCTTAATGTAGAGCACAGTTTAATTGAATATATATATGAGTTCCAGAACTTTTTTCATCAAAGACCACCAACTTGTTATTTAAGTGGGAGTGTCAAGTAAGACCCCTTACAATATAAGTATGATTTGTTTGATCAACTGTGGTTGATACTTATGGAATATTTAATGTGTTGATCTTTGGAAGGAAAAACTATATAAGCTTCAATTATAAGCTAAAACTATAATGTTCAATTTTATATACCATGCAGATAGATAATTTGTTCTCTATTTATTTATTTATTTTTAAAGCTTTCTTTTTAAAAAATATATTTTATTGATTTTTTACAGAGAGGAAGGGAGAGGGATAGAGAGTCAGAAACATCGATGGAGAGAGAAACATCAATCAGTTGCCTCCTGCACACTCCCCACTGGGGATGTGCCCGCAACCAAGGTACATGCCCTTGACCGGAATCGAACCCGGGACCCTTGAGTCCGCAGGCTGACTCTCTATCCACTGAGCCAAACCGGTCAGGGCTGTTCTCTATTTATTGAAGGAGCTAGGGCTTTTTTAATTGATGAAGCCCAATATACCAAATTCATATGAGCTACAATTTTGAGGCATGAAGAAAATGGATGTATATGCCTATCATACTATACATGTATATTATTAAATGAAGGCTCCAGTTAAAAAGCTTATTATTTTTATCCTTTTATATTGGAAAAGAATCATAGAGATGAAGTTTTATGTTTACTATCCAGGAACAAGAGAGACAAAAGTAGTCTAAATGACTTCAGTAGAGTAAAGGTTATTCTTTTCTACAGCAGAAATGAGATTGATTTACTGTGTCCTTTCATTGCTTTACAAAGATTTAAAAGAGACCACTCTTCTAGCAGCAGGTTCTAAATGCATTTGGTTTAAAGTACTCAATGATGAATGAAAAGGAAAATCAAGGGGTACATGAAATAAAGGTAATCAATCATTTTATATTAGCTAAGAGAAATTCAAAATTAGAAAGGCAATGGTTTTAGTCTGAGAGGGTTCTTTTAAACATTCCCCATAGCCTCTAGTATACATGACCTCTTCAAAATAAATATTGTCACCAGGTACATTCTTCAGTTCATTGGCAGCTGCTTTATAAAGATTTATCCTTTTAGATTATGAAAAGTATTGATGTGCATTGTCGAGTGCTATTTTTTCTCAAAAAATAACTTGAATATTCCCTACATAAATTAGAGCTAACAATAAATTTTAAATTGCTGAATAATTTTGACTATCATAAATAATATTTCCACAAAATGACACTGACACAGAGCTTTCAGTGTAGTCATTGCATATTGGCATTCTTAAATTGAGATGGAAAAATATGAAAATGAACCACATATTCCACTTACAAGAGTAATACATTCATCTTTGGGAATCTGAATACTAAAAGTATATGCTTTTATACCCATTAACTTGGCACACATGCAGCTGTTATTAGGAATTATACATCTTTGTGTTCCTTTTGATAATGGTCATTACTGATTAACAGTGGTTGCTAACTGCCTTGAAAAACTAGTGTTTTTTTTTCCTGACCCAGGAATTTCACCAATCACTGTACATGTGATATTTCATTTGAACCTAAAAATAAAATCACATAATTATGAAGAATATTTCAAAAGAGATTAATGGAAGCAAGTTCATAATTTGACATAAAAAAACCAATGCTAATTGGTCATAATAATCAGCTCATGCCAGCTGATCAGGGCTTTAACATTTTCCGTTATCTCTTAACACAATTTTGAGTGTTGGTCCAGGTCTGGAACTAGACTGTCTTTAGCGTGATTGGCTTAGTTCATGCATTCCCTGTTGGCATGTGGGAAATTAAATTCAGGACTTAAATTGGAGCTTCATTCTTCCTTAACTTTTCTATTGGAAGGTGGTGTGGTGGCTTAAAAAACTCATGGGTCCTGTTTTGGCAAACTGAACTCTTTAGTCTCTGCTGAGAAATCTTTTATAATTTGGAACTTTTTCAGGCATGTCAAGACCTCCTCCCTGACATAACTTCATAGGAGTTCAGTAGGATGCAGTGCTTCCTTTCCTCCTACATTTCGCGCACGCACTGTGAACATTCATTGTGACAAGCAACAAAGGAACTCCATTTCCCAAGCTCTGTCTCTGAGAAAAGGGGAACAGTATAGCAGAGGGATGGATGTTGCTTAGAAAATACAGCAATTATTTTATAATCCAGTCTAACACTTTTAGCATAAGTGGCAAATATGAGACAACTTCCTTGAATTAGCACCAATTCCTTATCTGGTCAACCTCGTAAAGAATTTGCTAACTTGCCAGATCTCTTTCTCGGCTGTCCGAGAGTTTGGTAATATAAGAGGGTCTAATTAACCTGATTATCCACATTATATTTAAGTATAAGGCCATAATAAAAAATATAAATGTTTGCTATTATTCATCAATATGACATATAAAAAACACACCTTATTGCAAGTTGGATATACAAGTGTGTGGCTAAGAAACTTCTTGGGAAGTAAAAGATTACTATTTGAAGTGCATGTTAACCTTTGATACAGAGGTATCCATGGGAGGTTACTTTTGCCTTCCCTAAGTGAGACATCAAAATCAAGTAAACTCTACTTTATAAGGCTTATTTCATAATCTCAAAATTATAAGCTCCTGACTCTAGACACTACTTCTTATTAGAGCTAATGACTGAGTGGCCTGGTAACTCGGGCCTTTGCATTCCTGATCACAATTGCATGGATTTCAGTGGTGCCTGAGCTTCAGCATTTCCACCTCTTGCATGACTATATAATGCTATTATTCCCATTTCAATTACTGGGCTACCTTATATCAAAATATTTTGAACACTTTTCTTGATATAATTTTGAAACTAGAATTTGAAAGTACTTTTTGTTCCCCTGAAAATTTCTGTTACACCAAATGGTCCTTTAAATAACTTGCCTCTGTAGGATTTTTTAAAAAAATTAATATATTAGTTAATATATTAGGTAGAATATAATATTTGTCCTGGCAAATGAAGTGGCAAAGCCAAAGTTAGGTACATGAAAACCACTGAAAGGTAGTTTGGTTATTTTTATGAGAGGCAAGCAATTGAAAGGACGCAAGTGGACTATCAACAAACTTTTCAATAAAGTCAGGAAGCAGGCTATCAACACTCGGGCTGTTCTTATTGTGTCTGTTATCATAATTGACAGCTTGACGCAAAACCCTATCATATGACTTCTGGGTAGGTATGTAAATGGATAAGAGGTCACTTTTCACATATGCTGGCTGGGAAGGAAATACATTTAAAGGAAGTTTCAGTCAAAATAATGGCTAGTTATTCGGCCAGTTCTTAAATTTAAAAAAAAAAACCTTCAATGGTCTGTCTTTTATCATTCATTCATTTATTTAGTAACTTACTTTCCTGGTTATCAAAGGCTAATATCTCGATAAACTATTCTAATGTAAACATAAAATTGTATTCCCTGAAACCTTACATTTCAGTCCACAAAATCACCAGGAAAAAGTGACCTTCCTTTCTGAAAATATTAACCTTAGAAGAGCTAAGTTGAATCAAGGGAGTAGAGGAAATTCTGAAGATTATAATTATAGACATTGTAGTTTTAAGTATTCTTGGGCTGCATATGAAGGATATAGTAGGAAAAGAACAGTGACAGGCAAACTGGTGTCCTGGGTGAGGACCAGAGACTAGGGATCAAGAGGTTGGTCTAGAGGAGAACAAGGAATGTCTAACCTTAGACAAATCCTTAAACCTTGATGTCTTTTATCCTTATTTTGAAAAGGAAAATGAAGAAGTTGAACTACCCAATCTTTAAGTTCCCTTGAAATCTTAAACATTACAAGTTAAAATAGCTTCCATCTAAAAATGAAGACTTTCACTTTCTAATACTTATGATTTATGGCCAGTAATGTTTATTTAGTTCATGGACTATACAGACCCATTTAACTTAATTCTACCATGCTCGTGAAATTAAACATCAAGAAGCATGGGTTTCAGAAATTGACATTAGAAGTAACTTTAATAATTTTATTAACCGATGTCACACCAATAAGTTCAATAAAAAAGAGAGTAACTTAAGGAACCAGGATAACCTTGAATATCTTATTTTTTAAAAAAATAAGTGTTGCCCAGCCGGTGTTGCTCAGTGGTTGAGCGTTGACCTATGAACCATGAGTTCACAGTTTGATTCCTTGCCAGGGCACTTGCCCGGGTTTCAGGCTTGATCCCCAGTAGGGGGCAGCCAACCAATGATTCTCATCATTGATGTTTCTATCTCTCTCCCTTTCCCTTCCTTTCTGAAATCAATAAAAATATATTTTAAAAAATAAGTGTTATGTATCCCATATATAACTAATTTCATTCTGACCATTTTGCTTGTTTAGTAATCCTACAGCCTATTAATTCAGAGACCTTTTTTTTGCTCTGTAGCAGGAAATTAATAATAGTAATAAAATAAAAGTCTACTAATCTAAGAGTTAAGAGGAAATATTGGAATATTAATCTTTTAAAGTGCCCCCAAAAGCACCTTTCCTCCCCCCCGAAAAAAATCTGTTTCCTTGAGGCTCTTTGGAGAAATGAAGAAACCTAAGAGACCATAAAACACACCTTTGAAGATATTCCCTTGAGGTCACTGTAAACTTAAAAAAAAAAAGTGAAAAGGTAAATTTGTCTGTGTTGATTATGCTGTTTACAGTGTAATGGTTTATTAGTTCAACTGAGAGCTGTTGTCACCAAGAGGGACTGTTGGTACATCAGACTGTTTGCTGAGTCTAGCGAAGGAGAAGGTTTTGCTTACCTTCTTTCTTTTGTTCCCAAAGCTAATGGCTAAGCATTTAACAAAAGCCCTAGTTCAAAACAATAGAAGTCCTCACTTTAAGAAACCAATTCTTACTTGCAATCCAAGCAATATTGATTCTTCGTGGCTATAATCTAACTGCATATCTGATAGTCGTGTAGAAAAAGATAATGGCCCGAATCTTAGGTGATTCCCCTGATGCCGTTTGTAAAGGGAAACTCCGGGGACCCCATCCTTGTTTTTCGGAAACAATCTCATTGGAGTTGGGAGTGGGGAGAGGAGCAAGGTTCTCATCGCAGAGACTATGGAGTCCGTCCTGGGAACACATGCAGCGGAACCTTTCCCTTCCCTTCTCTCCTGGTGTCTGGGCTACTCCAGCCTCACCCTTTGACTCAGGGCCTTTCCACGGAGAACCTTCCTCCTGATTTCACCTTTGGTTTGCTTTTGGAATCCCGGGCATAAATTGTTTTACTATAAAATTGACCTTAATTTTTTAAACAATGTAATTCCATACTAGTAGGTATGCACAAAGTAAAGAATTAAAATATCTGTATGAGTGGACAGGCATTTCTGCAAGGACATACCTATGGTGAGGTGTGTCAAAGGTTCTATATTGTTACAAAAATAAGAATTACTATCCCCCACACATCCAAACACAAAACTTTAACAGATTAATTTTTTAAAATATATTTTTATTGATTTCAGAGAGGAAGGAAGAGGGAGAAAGAGATAGGAACATCCATGATGAGAGAGAATCATGGATTGGCTGCCTCCTGCAAGTCCCCCACTGGGGATCGAGCCCACAACCCAGGCATGTGCCCTTGATCGAAATTGAACCTGGGACCTCCCAGTTCGCAGACCGACACTCTATCCACTGAGCCAAACCGGCTAGGGCTGACAGAGTAAATTTTTAAACTAATGTGTACCTGGTGCTTTAAGTTTTATTACTAGTGGGGGGAGAGTAATTTCTTATGTTTTTGAGGGAAAATACTTGAAAAAATTAAGAGTGTTATTGAATCTTATATATCACCCAAAATTTTAAGTTTTAAAATGTAATTAAAATGAGTTGATAGCTAAACTATATAACACTGACTCTCACAAGATAAAAACTGAGGAATCACCATACCAATATCAAATAACATCACCTATTTTCTTAAACTTATTTAAAGCCTAATATAAAATTCTTTTTTGTTAGGAATACTGAAGTATACTAATACCAAGATTATTTTACATGTCACAATAAGATGCTTAGACACACTTACTAACACAGTATTAACATTTTATCACCTACAATTTATTCAGAATTTGCTGAGTCAGTACTATCTTGGTCAAACTAGATTCTTAGGAATTGATTTTATTAGGAATTAGTGTCATGGAAATCTTCAGTGAAGTGGTGGTTTTTATTTTAATTATTTGTTTCTCCTACCCATGCAATCACCTTCAAATTTTCACTTTATCAGGAGGTTTACTAATTCAGAGATACTTTATGCAAAATTAATTAATAATTAATACATTTAAAAAAAACTTGGAGAGGCTCCTATTCAAGCAACCTGATATAAATAAGTTTTAATATATAATCATGTATAAATATGGCTCCTCAGAAATTTTTGAAAATGTTGGCAATGCTAGCCCGTAAACTCAATAGCTAAATAAATTTACCGTGTATTTCACCTTTTCAATAACTGAAAGGAAATTAATTCAATGCTAATGAATATCCTGCCAGTTTCTTCATCATTTAAATTGTTGTTAAATCTAATTGTGACCATTTTGCGTATACTTAAGTATATTCTTTATTTGGGAGAAAATACTTCTATCTCATATGTCTGAAATATGGATGAAAATGACTAGCTGCGGATCAGGTTTAACTGTTTGAGAGTACTCTGGAAAGAAAAGTCCAGGCATACATAGACTTTAAGTTTTCCTCACATGGCCAAAGATAGCCCACTTGACATTTTTGGGGGATGGTAAACAAATAAAGAAAAAGTTAGCAACATGAACAACAAAATACTAACAGTTTACATATCGATCCTTCCAAGGAAACATATGCCTGCAGGTGTCTGTGGGACTGCAAGCCAATCAGTGAGTGGTATTTAGTTTCTCTTGGCTTTGAGAAACTGTCTTCTGAAAACCACTTCAGTCTAACCTGAGAGCCCACAGACACTAACCTGAAGTTAATACTTAGCAGAATTCTCATGGGCTATGACTACATATACCCGCCCCTTATTGGGAATATTGAGTGGACTCCAAACTAGGACTTCCATTGACAAGAGCAGAATCAGTAAGTGGTCCCTTTGGTCATCGTTTATACAAAGTCAAAGTATCTCAAACAGTTTTAGATTATTTTCATAGTACCGGCTTAATAATGTGTATTTCGAAATAGACACCTGGTTTACTGTTACTGCAGAAAAAAACAATTTCAGATTGCCCCATCACATTGCATTTGTGATTAGATGATCCAATTTGAGAACTTTTTAAAAAATCTTGCCATATTAAAGTTTGTCTGCTGTTTGATTTAAAACTAATCAAGTCTACATTTTCTCCTTGATGCAAGTATTATGATCAATTTTTAGAATACTTTTATTCTATTTTACCTTCTCCACTGACTTTTGGCTTCTTTATGGCATATATCCTGAGCAGAATGTACATAACTACCAATTTATTCATCTGTCTACCTATTTATCATCTACATTAGTGGATTTTTTCTTCAGTTCTTTAAATTTCCAAGTTACTTTACCTGAAATATCAATATAATTAAAACACATGTCTTAGAAATATTAGGTGGTATTTTAGAGTCTCATTGATCTGTAGAAAAATGAGCAAAAATGATTACTTTTAAAACCCAAAATCACTTTTACTTATGTGTGTAGAAACTCCAGAGCATAACAAGAAAAAGAAAGCTTCTTAATAGCCATTTTTTTTGCCATAACCCTATCAGAAAGGATTAAAATACTTTATCATAAGTTCAAAGGCACTCTGGCTCCAATCAGCATCTTTCAGAAATTCTCACTGAGAAACAGCAAGCAAGGTTTGGTGGATGGCTGTAAGTCATCTTTTCAATGCAAGATGCCATTAATTCACAGCATAGCTATCTAAGGATTAAACACCATGATTTTCTAGTGTTTTTCCCCCCAAAGCCAGATAAGTTTACTTTTTTAAGCATAAAAATAAGCAATATATCTTTTCAATAAATCTGCTAGCACTGTAGGGCAGCTGTTACCCAAACAGAGCTGGATAGGGTTACTTGAACACTCTCGGAAGGGCAGCGCTGATGATTCGGAGATCTGGGAAGAATTTATTTCAGCTTGTATTCAGTGCATTCCTCACTCCATTCAGATGTGGTAAAGTATTTTAAATGCCATCACTGTGAGTTTAAAATAAAAGCAGAAATTCTTATCAACTCCTTCTAAACAATGCCACTGTGAATAAAGCACAATTAGCAAACATCTAAAACTGAATACCTGGACGCTTCTAAACACAAGTCAGGGACAATGTTGAAAAGGTGGGGCCTTTTCTCCTCTAAACTGCATGTCTTTCATGTTTTGCAAATTGCATGCTTAAAGTTATTCTTTTACTCAGTGTGGATTATTTGGTGTGTTGCATTTTTTTTTAAAAAAAGCTTTTTTTAATTTTCTTTCTAAAATATATCTCTCTATTGAACATTAACGTTTGCTTTTATTGCAGCTCAATTTGTACTCTAATAATGGCTAATTGTTATGTTCTCAGCACTTGTTTCTCTTGTATGCTTTAATTAATAGAGAAGCATATTGCAATAGCTTTTTCTAAAAAACAGTCTAGGAATTTTGCTTTGCACAGGAAGGTTTTCTTTTGCTTTTTTTTTTTTTCCTTTAAGTTGCCTCTTGGGAAAGTAAGGTTAATGCCATGTACAGTACTCGTTTGCATGTGTTCATTTAAATACTAAAAACTGTAGTACTGCTCCATCCATATCTGACTGCTAGGTTTCAATTGACAGCTGAGGATTTGTGACTGGACCATGAATCAAAACGGCAGGCATTTATACCCCAGTACCAGTGAGGATACATTGGGAATTACTTGGCAAAGGTAACATTTTAATTATTTCCAACCCTACACTTACACTTTAACAATTACATGAGCTGTAGTGTTTGTTTTTAACTAGCTTGATAGAAAATATATGTTAAAAGTTTAGTTGTCTCGGCTATACCATCCCTCTTTCCCTCCCCTCCCCCCTTTATTTCTTATGTAAATGCAAAATTTCAATTAATTTGGGATTATAGCATATGCTAATGAATTATTGGAATTTCTGAGTGCTATGAAATGTTTTAAACAATTTATAATATTTTTCTTGAAGGAGGGGGTGGATTTTACACTTAGATTTTAGGACCTGAAATATGAAATGGGTTTTAGGGAAGAATTTTTTAACTATTGGGTTTTCACGTAGTAGATTTTTCTCATTTCAGCTCTTTCCTGGATGGCTAACTTTATTATTTATTTATTCCCCTATCAGAGAGGACAGCTAGCAAGAAAAAAAATTTTAATTAGTTGATTTACTGTTATTAGCAGCACTTATAAATTTAAAAGTGGGAAGATTGTTGGAATAGATTCTAAAGAAGGAATTTGGTGTAAATAAAGTTTCAACTTTTGTTTGTACATTGATGTGAGCCATTGAGAATTGACTTTATTTCGCTGACTAAAAAAATAATTCTAAAAGTTCATTTTCAAAACGAGTTTTCATGTTCTCTCATGTATTGGTTTTAGAAAATAAGTAGTGCATGTCAGCTTCTTATGTATTATTTTAATAAAGAACAATTTTGTCAACTTGACAAATTAAATAATTAAAATTCATACTATAATCATGAGTAGCAAGAGATAAAAATGTACAGAAGAGAGTGAGGTAATCCCATAAGGAGTTCACCAAAAGTATAGCCAACGTAATTTTCCAGCCCTGCTGTGATTATAATCATCTCTTTACTGAACATGCCTCTGTTAAAAGTACATACTTAGGTATCAGCTGTCAGTGGGTCACACATCTCCATACTGCTTGGTAGGAACTGAAAAAGAGTAGAGTTTAAAAGAATTAAGTTAATAAAATGTTCACTTATACTCAGGTGAAAACTAAGAAAATTAGTTGGACTCTGTTTTAAAAACTCAGTTTTTTATTAACACACTACTTAAAATGAATACATATGACTTTTCCTTTTCTGAAAGATTGATATAACGGCTACTTTAAAATATATACATTTTTCCATATCTTGTTTTTTTCCCAAGAAACTTACATAATTCCCTGAGTTGAAAAAAACACAATATATGCTTATAAGAAAGAAGATAAGCTTAATGAAAGCATCTACTTAAAGTCTTAATAATTAATAATCTTAATTAAATCTAATGAATATGTCTTATTTAAATAGTCTTAAGTATTTTTAATTTAACTGGATATGATAACACTATGTTTGGACTTAGTTTTCCTTAAATAACTTCTTTATATTCCATGATCGGTCTGTTAGCAAATTAGCCCACGTATGCATACAAGTCTTACAGTTGACAAGAATTGCAAGTTAGATGAAGTGTGCTTGTGTTTTTAAATTGTGACTATAGCTGTGTAACTTTCAAATCTGTGGATTACTGATTGACATTTACTTGTCTAAAATAAGATAGCA
Organism: Myotis lucifugus; assembly: GCF_000147115.1. NCBI lineage: Eukaryota > Metazoa > Chordata > Mammalia > Chiroptera > Vespertilionidae > Myotis > Myotis lucifugus. The sequence goes on from NW_005871127.1 coordinate 879,638, forward strand.
CCTTTAAAGTACATGAAAGTCAAATAAAGGTGTAAATTATTGGAAATTTAAAATATAACTGCGCCTAGTATCTAGTAATTTCTCAAAGAAAAAGTTGATATCCCAAAAAAAGAAAAGGTGAGTGGACAATGAGTCACCACAGAATACATGTTTTGGAATGAACTAATAAGATGGCTAAACTCAGTTCTTAGGAGGACATTATTGATGTTACAAATCTCCGTCTTGGTGAAAAATTGATGTGGTAATCAGTTTCAAGTGATAATAAGTCAGAAAAAAAAATCAGAATTCACTTAGTTAAAATGTCTCCCCCTCTCAAAATAGTGATTTTTTAAATTAGTAGATAATGAAATATAAACAGACTTAATGCTTCAAAAAGCTTTAAAGATGCAGCTTTTGGGTTGTTTCTTCTCTTTTTATCATGATTCAGAAGGCACAAAATTGATAAAGACAGGTGTCACCTTCATACTTTCAACAGGTATTGGCTGAATCTCTGTGGTGGGCTGACCCAAATGCTATGGGTGATGCAGATGCTCACTGTTCTTAAAATCTAAGTGTCATACATACAATTCAGAATAGAGGTACGCAAATGAAACAACAATTTTCTTTGCTTTGTTATAGTATGAAAAAATAGACACAAGTAGAGTCCATATTTGATAATACAAATTGGGCATGCCTGTGGCACAACATATTCATAATTTGTTTATGGTTTATAGTTTATGCCCTGTGGTTATTAATGAAACTTAATATGTGTGTGTGTGTGTGTGTTTGTGTATGTGTGTGTTTTCCTGGAAAGGATGCTAGAAAAGAAATCATAAGTATCTGTAACACTACTACTTTTAATGCAGATAACAAACATCTAAAATCTTCAGGGCCCTGCTACAACTTTAAAATTATCTGAATACACTGAAAATATATGGGAAATATATAGGGTGTCCCTAAAAATCTATACACACTTTACAGCTGATAGCTCAATTGATGTTTCTTTCTTTTCAGATTTAAACCATTGTAATTAATAATTATTCAGTGTGTATACATTTTGGGGGTACCCACTAGATCTGTTCAACCAGAGAATTAAATCATTTGTCTTTGTCATAACGGAATAAAGAAAATATCAGGTTACTTTTGTGGTGGTTTTTGTTTTTAACAAAAGGTGATCCCTCAAGACTTTGTAGGAGAAACGCCAAATAAGGTGCCTTGGGTTTTTCTTTGTGTTTTGGCTTCACTTTGTTTAATTTTGTTTTGATCGCTTGTTGCCATTAATTTCCTCTTCCAATCACTAGCTGTGGTTGCCCCTGTCCTGCTTTGTACCAATCCCCCTGTAGAGGTGTTTCCACGTCATATGCAGCTCCTTTTGTGGGACTGAAAATGGCAGTGCCGGGGGAGCTGAGCAAATATAATCAAAGCTGGAAGCTTTCATCCTCCTCCTTCCTGGCTCCCTCCCACTGCCCCCCTCATCTACATCACCCCCCACCCCCCGCCCGCCCACCAATATATGAACATTCCTTGAGGAAGCAAAGCATACTTTTTTGGAAAGTTTTCACAAAGTTTTACTAGGTTGCAACCCTGAAGGTGTTTTGTTGTTTTGACCTTAGAATTTTGTGAGTGAGTGTGTGTGTGTGTGTGTGTGTGTGTGTGTTGCTTGCACCTGTGTGAATTTTTCTGTCTAACCCAAAGGTCAGTTATCATAGTTAACCCAGAGTGCAATCTATGGGCTAAAGGCTCACTTCGGCTTGAATCATGAGAGCTTAGGCAAGGAATAGGTGATGAGTTGCGTCTGTCGTTCATAAGGGTACTGTTGTGACTGTGCTTTGTCCTCCAATGTGGATAAATTAGATTGTTGCATATGTGAGTTATGTGGGTATAAACAAATACAGCAGTTAACTCCCTAACTGGCTTTCCTTCTTGAAACTGTAGCCAGAACATAGCTTGTACTATGGAATATAAAAGAGCAATATAATTGAATGAAAAAGAAAGCCGAAGGACAATCCAAGAATAATATAAACATACGTTATTTTAAAACATTGGAGGGAGTGCTTTATGCAAAAGAGAAACTAGATTTATTGTTTCATTCCCTCTGCTCCCCCTTCGCCCCTTTCAGGAAAAGGCAAAGCCACAAGTGAGTGGCTGTATGTGTCTGATTGCTTGTATAAACATCGAAGAGGCCTTCAGATGGCTAAAATAAACACGCGCGTGTTACTGAAGGATATGTTTACACAAACCATTTGCTCAGCCTCCGAAATAATGAATAAATGAAGATTTTACTGAAATAATTGGAAGGATTTTTGTGTTTCTGTTGATGCCATAATTGAATGGCACCAAAGAGACTTTTATCAGCTATTTTACATGTTACATGTGTTAGCAGTTCCTTTCTATGAGTTGAATACTTCATTCTGTAGTTACTTTACACATGTTTTTGTAAGAAATTGTCGTTTATTACTGCAATTCTAGAGAGTTGCTTGATTTCCCAAGAGAAATTTAGCAGCCAGTAAAGATTATTTGGGTCTGCTTGGTCAGGAGAGGGAAGGCAAAAAAGGAAGGAGTAACGGCATTCATTTCATACGTATAGCCCTATTTACATAGCACTGTCCTGAACCTTGCTGTGTCTTGGTAAAATATACATTCTCCATGACTTAAGAATGAATATTTAAACAAAATCATCTTCAATATAGGTTTGCAAACCATATGTTTGTATATAAATAGATGTGCATGTGTGTATGCATGTGTGTATATGGTGTATGTGTATACATACACATGTACATATGCATGCATGTATATATATGTGCATACACATATGTATGTGGTACTGTCTGGTAAGAGCAGTATGTGACCTATCCATAGGTAGTAGTAAGAGTTAACTTTTATTTCGACATGACACTTAGACCATCCCTAGGAATTTACTAGTTAGCATTTCCTGCTTTCAGTTTGTTATCTTGACACATAACTACAATACAACAGCTGGGTTGTTCCTGGGGTTCCTGGGGGGAGCTTTATTCTCAGAGTGCTGAGTTTCCTTTTCAGCTGTCAGCTCTAAAGTGCGTTCAAAATGCTCAACTTTTTACGCACCGTTCTGGGCCCCTAGCACCACTCTGGGACCATGATAGAAACGCTGATCAGGTAGATGAACTGGAGAATCTCTGGTTCAAGGAAGGGAATTGCAGAAGGCAAAACTGCACGTGGCCATTGTGTGGTAACCAGGCTGCTCTGCTCCCTGGTGACGCTCTTTAGATTTGAATAATTGATTTAAAAGAATTACTCCTTTCTCATCAAAGTTATTTTCACCTGTTATGAAATAAAAAATAAAAATGTTACCATTCTTTAAAATGATCCTTTATGGTGTTCACCCCTATGCAATATCTGTGTTCTGGCTGTTGAAAAACACATTGGGATTTGTTGTAGTTTTGCCTAACTTTCTCCATTTATACAGAAAGGCTTGCACAACACAGCGTTTCCTTTTTATCTAGGAAACTCTTCAGAACACTTCCTAAGAAATTAATTGTATTCCAGCCAGACTTGCATGCTGCCATCCCACAGGAAATGGGTCAGCAATCCATTAAGATGCCATTAGATAATCTAATTTGGAACTTAATCTCTAAATTAACCATGCTCCATACTTGAAGCATACTTGAGAGAAAGAAAAAAAGTTTACGTTTGAATCGATAGGGGAGCCGAAGCGTGAAGAAGGCTGTTTGTTTTTTCTGTGGCTGTGGTCACGTCTCAAGCCGTCTGGTAACCAGGAGAAACCAGACATGATGTAATTCCAGATTGAACTTGAACTTCAGGGACTTAGGATAGGGGAACAATGGACCATAGGAATCAATAATGTCCATTTTCCACATGATTATGTTTGGAGCTGTAAGTTAACCTTTACGGGAGAAGCAGCAGGATCTTCAGTGTGACCCAAATGAGATGAGCCAGAGACAAGATGTTAGAGGAGAGAAAACAACTTTCGCCGCGATGTTTTCTGAGCAGCGCTGCAGATTCCAGCAGGATTAGAAAAGTTCCCGCTCTGCTGTAAACCGGTGGCCTGTTCAGAGCACTCTTTGTTCGCTTAGGTAGGACAAACTTAATCTTACGTTTCCTGTCAGATGATTTTTGGCAGCGCGACGGGATAGGGAGGAGCGAGATTCAGAAAACTCCCCAATGTAAACCTTGCTGATTAACCCTTTGCAATGAAAGGAGTATAGTCAACACGCACTCTATTTGAAGAGGTTTGATGTGAAGTGCTGTGTTTACATCTGGATTCCGGCTCCGAGAAATCAGCCTCACACCAGCGCAATATGTAGTTGTTAACTTACCTTTTCTGATTGTCCTGTTTGCTAGTGCTGTGTGTAGGTATCCAGTGCATTTTTAGTCCTGTTTACCGAAGTCATAAAGCATAGGAGGAGATAACCACAATAACAAATTACCAAAGGAAAAAGGAGAAGGCAGAGCCTCCTGACGTTTAAGAAATTGAAGAACATGCATTTTGAATAATCAGAAATTGTAGAAAACTACAATTCTTTCCTCCTTTGTTGACTTTTCGTTTGGTGAGAAAACAGACTTTTCTTGCCCATGTGAACAGAGTAGCAGGCGTAATTCAAAAAAGCATGTTCAGCTCCTCGATCAATTGTGATTTTATACTTCAAGTCAGTTCTTTACGAGACAAAAAGTTCTTTCATTTAGAGGCGAAATTGTGCAAACAACACTGATTTTAGCTTTTAAGTGAAAAACATTTGGGCAAGAATCGCTTTTGGCTTTTCTATAAAGCTTAACGTTTCTCCTAGTATTTCCTGGGTGAGTTTCTCTAGTGAAAGGCACTGTTAGGGAGCTCTGTGTCTGTAGAGAATGTTGTCTGCTGTTGAGGACTCACATGTGCTAATGAAGGAGCTGTAGCACTGGTGACAATGGCACTGAGAGGAGCCCAGGGAGAGACAGGAACGCAGACCAGAGGGGGACAGAATCCACAGGCAGCGTTCTCTGTTGTGGGCAGGAGATCGAATAAGTCCCAGGAGCCTGACAATTCTATATTTTTAATTGTCTGAAACCTCCCACAGCTGCAGAAGTTGCTACATATGTATGTGTGTGTGTGTGTGTGCTGTCATTTATTTTCAATTAGTCATCTTCCTGATGATTCTCTTTCATTTCTGAAACATGAAAAACAGCAAGCATCATTTTTTTTTTACAAATCTGCTTACTTTGGCCTATTTGGGGGAAGGGTATTTTTCGTAATTCCGTGTAAAGTAAACATTTTCAGGAAATAAGTCTTTATTACTTTTAAGTCTATAGATTGCCTTGTTGAACGATCTTCAGGGATTTTGTAAGAGCTTTTTACTAAAAGAGGGCAGTCATTGCAGTGAGCACATGAAACTCTTAGCTGTCGTGTCCCGTACGTAAGGCTCTTCTCGCCCCGTGCTCTCCATTAGATAAAATATTCCACGGGCACAGGCCATCATTTTACGTAGAAGATGCTAGTACTCACACATAGTAAAGTTAACATTCAAATCCAGTGTTCCCCCCTCCCCCTCCAAACAAAACACGTCCGAAACATTTGAATATAAATTAATGAGCTTTGACAACTTACCGTTTGGATATGTTATTTCAAAAGCATTGTTCCCCAAGGAGGAGCAATAAAGGAGGCTATTTACCTACTTAGTTAAGAAACAAATACGTTTCTCTTTCATTACTATGAAGTGCTATTGCTTGCAGTTAGAATAATTCCTGGAGCCACCTGCAGTTTATGCTGTTTGGTGTTTCCCAGAGAGCCCACAAGAGTACTTTGCAGATCAGGTAAGAGCTGGCCGGGGAGCTTTCCCATACAGATTATTACAAATAGTAATAATCATTAGAAATCATCTTGCATGCAAATAGGCTCGTTCAGATGGCCATAATGAGCTTTAAAAATGGGGGAAATAAATCGAAGAAATCCAAGACCTGTGTAAAGCACTTTGTATAATCTTACTACGAGACTAATCTCATCAAAGTGTCTCTCAACAAGCAAATTATTGACATGCAGTCACATCTGTACACACATATGCAATGGCAAATATTGCACTTGGCTGAAAAGAATCTGGAATTGGATAATATACAGTTATTTGTGTTGAAGTTTGAAGTCAACAGTTATACTTTCGAGGGAATTGCAGTGTATCTAAGTGATATGGACCTTAATTTATAGAATCTCATATATAATTCAGGGATAATAGAAATTCTTGTCCAGTGATAAAAGTAAAGTATGTTTCACGAAAGAGATAAAGTGTAGTACACTGGGTAAGAATATAGATCCTAGAACCACACTGCTCGAGTTCAAATCCTGGGTTTTACTGTTTAATAGCAGTACTAGCTTCAATGGCCTCATCTGTAAAATCTGAAAAATAGCAGTTCTTTTCTCATAGGTTTGTTTTGAAGATTGAAAGTTTTAAAGTAGGTGAAGCAGTGCCTAGCGCTGTTATTTAACACACACTATAAATGCTGTAGCAACTAGTGTGTGAAATATCACTTTCTCTGTTCTTATACATTAATGAATTATTAATCTATTTAAATATAGAAAAATAATTCTTAAATAAATGGGTACTTAAATACTACCCATCTATTTCTTCCACTGGTCTGAGTGAGCATTTTTTTATAAGACGCTGTCTGCAGCCTTTTTGTTATATTGAAATCAGCAGCCAGTCCAAATGTACACTTCTACAACCCAGGAATGCATGGTTTCTAACTTAATTCATACTTAATTAATCTGCCTTTATTTTTTTTGCAGGCAGAGACTAGCTACTAATAGGGAACAGTGTTTATTGTTCATTTTGGGAGCGATACAAATATCTGTGAGTTAATATCATAGTAATACAATTAGTAGTATTTAGCCAAGGAAGTAAAACATTTTCCTTCTTGGGAATATTTGAAACAGGTGCAAATGAATTAAAGACAAACCCTTCTTTTAAATGATGGCATTTATTTTATTTATTATCCATGCTTTCTGGGCCATTGTTTATTTTTATTGCTATCTATATAAGTAATGTGGCTACTGATACAATTGAGGAATGTATGAATAGATATAATTACTTGTGCTTCATTCCTATAATATTTTTGTGAGCTTCTTGAAAGAATACTTTCTATCTTCACAGTAAATATGGTAATATCATGATTAAATAAGTGTGTAAAACTTGAGTGAGTGATGTTTATTACTGAAAAGTATTAGTATACAAGGTACTTTGACATTTTATACAATGATTTTTAAATTTATCTTTATTGTTGAAAGTATTACAGATGTTCCCTTCTTCCCATTGATCCCCTCCACCACCCCCCATTCACCCCCCTCCAGGCCTTCACCACACTATTGTCTGTGTCTGTGGGCTATGCATATATGCATATAAATTCTTTGTTTAATCTCTCCCTACCCACCTCAGACTTCCCTCTGAGATTTTGCCCAACCTATTATCAGATAAACTCAGAGTAGTAAATGAAATTTTGCCATTCATGAAATAGCTCTTATTGTTTTTAATCATCTGAGACTAATAGTTAAAGTGAAGCTTTTGACTTTGGTTTCTTACTCAACCAACAACTTCATGTAATTATATTTGGCAGCCCATGGTTCTTGGGTGGTTACTGAGCTAAATGTTTAGGGCCCAATCCTTTTTGGCCATAATTTTTAAAAACACAACCATCAAATGTTGACGTGCTCAGAGCAATTTTTCTCTTTTTTTCTTTGAAAGTATAGAATCTATTTACTCCTTGTAGATGTGAAGACCAACTATTTTATTCAATTTATCCAGGATACAAAATATATAAATAGCGTATCATTTCCAAAAGGAAGAAGTGGGTGTCTTCTTCCCCCTTAATCCTCATGATTGGGTCATTCTAAGACAGTGGTTCTCAACCTCCTCATGTTGTGGTGACCCCCAACCATAAAATTATTTTTGTTGCTACTTCATAACTGTAATTTTGCTACTGTTATGATTCATAATGTAAATATCTGATATGCAGGATGTATTTTCATTGTTACAAATTGAACATAATTAAAGCAGTGATTAATCCCAAAAACAATATGTAATTATATATTCAATATGTGTTTTCCCATGGTCTTAGGCGACCCCTGTGAAAGGGTCATTCGACCCCCAAAGGGGTCGTGACCCACAGGTTGAGAACCGCTGCTCTAATAGAACCTCAACTAGATTTGTTTTCAGAGGAGACAGATGCATTACATTTCAGTGTTGCTTTATCACCCGGACCTACCAAGTATTCCATATACAAGTCTGTTGCAACACTAGCTAGGTTATGATCCAGCTGTGTGGGCCATGGGAAATTCCCTGTCTCTTGAAGTAAATTCCCTTTGCCTTCAGAAAATTATGTTCAAATGTTCTTTCTCATGGTAGGTCAATTTCTGACTTCCACGGGAGTCAGACAGAACTGATTCATATCTGAGGTCTAGGTGGGTAAATTTGGGCAAGTTACTTAAGCTCTTTAAGTCTCCGTTTTCTCATCTGTGAAATGGGGCTGATGATGGCACATTCAAGAGTTCATTGAGAGAATTAAGTAACATAGCATATGTAAAATACTGAAGATGGCACCTTGCTCGTAATAGGCCCACAGCATGGTTATTTTCTGGAAGTTCATCTCTTTGTACTAATTAATTTTATCCATCTGAACCAGACAAAAGTCTACATTTCTTTCCAACTCAACTGTCCTGTCTTCCTGTCTCCTTTTAGCTGCCCCTCAAATGACATTATTTGGTGGTTTTCTTCACCAAAGAAATGGCATAGAGTTTGTTTCTCTTGAAGAGTGATGCCTAGAAGAAACACAGTGTTTTAGAGGTAGTTTGATCAGTATAAACTGAAGCAGGACCATCAACTAACATTAATGCATCTTAAGGTCAAAATAATTTGTTAGCTTGTTTCTTCCCTTTCTGGGATAGCCACATCACACATTTGGTCAGAAGAATGTAAAAATATTATCCATGATGTCAGACATGTCTTTCTTTCTTTCTTTCTTTCTTTCTTTCTTTCTTTCTTTCTTTCTTTCTTCCTTCCCTCCTTCCTTCCTTCCTTCCTTCCTTCCTTCCTTCCTTCCTTCCTTCCTTCCTTTTTCTTCTTCTTTCTTTCTTTCTTCTTTCTTCTTCTTCTTTCTTCTTCTTCTTTCTTTCTTCTCCTTCCTTCCTTCCTTCCTTCCTTCCTTCCTTCCTTCCTTATTTCTTTTCCTTCCTTTCTTTTCCTTCTTTCTTTCTTTCTTTCTTTCTCTTCTCTTCTTTTCTTTCTTTTTTTTTTTCTTTGCAATTTTCTACATATAGAGTAGAAGTCATTGAAGTCATTCGGGTGAAATTCTGCTTTGTGTTAAAACACTTGGGTTGCGGGTGAATTTCCCGCCAAAATATAAGATGGCGCGTTAAAATGCCTATATCTTTTGAAGTATGGGTTCGATTGAAATGAAATATTTGGTAATACGCAGTTACAATCGGCCCGAGTTTACACGTTTCCCGCACTCCACCGCAAATCTATATGAACCGAGTTTAAGACGGCTCCCGCGGAGTACGCGCAATTCACGCGAGCCGACTTAACTCGTTTCCTGCAACCCAAGTGTTAAGGCACTGTCACAATCTTTGCTTCTTTTTGTACCTGATTTTTCTCAAAGTACTTATTTTTTTTTAATGGCATGGTCTTTATTTTCTAAAGATGTGCTTTTAACTTTCAGTCATGCTCATCTTCTGTTTGCCAAAAAAAAAATGGTTATCTGGCAATGGAAATGTAATTTAAACAAAGTAAATGCATGACTTGTCTAAATATATGCCTGAAGATATACTTATTGCTGAAGTAGTTTAATTTGACCTTGAATATTTTGAAATCTTTTAATTAAATTCTCATGTCTCTTAGTAGACAGAGACACAGGTTATGGAATATTGAATTCCATTCTGAATTAAAATTATTAAGCATTTTATATATAACAAGTTCCTATATGTAGATAAATATGAATATGTGTGTTTATTTTATCCATACTGGTGATCATTGGCATTTATTTACATAGAAAGAGTTAGATATGTAAAAAAATCACTCTTTTTTATTTTTTACCTGAAGAACTATACAATTTGAGGCATTCTCTTTTCAAAATTAAATGATCTAGGATATTTTGTCAGAACATTTTTCTTTACATTATTATTATAATTAAATACTGGAGTTTTTCAATGGGAATACCAAAAAGCTCTAAAAATGTCTGTGCCTTATAGTTCTGAACTTAACTTACAAATTGGCATTAAGAGACTTGTAAAATTCATATATGGGGTCTGCGTAGTGTTAATCTTTGAATTTTATTTTCCCCCAAAGGTTCATAAACAGTATTGATTGCACACTTCAATTTTGACATGGTCATCATGTAGGATGGAGGTTTGAAAGGTTTAAATAAACATCTAAATTGAATTTGTTAGATATTTCACAACAAGAATCCTGTTAGTCACTAGCATCACTTTATTTTTATTGAGACTTTTCCAAAGAACAATGATATGTGTCTCTTCTAAAGAATTGAATCAAAAGGCTGTTGCATAGTTCACCCTGATATCTTGTCTTTCCTGCCATTAGTAGGTAGACTTCTCCATTTAAGGAGTCACATCTATTCTCAATCATTAATATTTTATCTTTCTAAAGTAGCAATCTCTATATAGAGCCCATATAATTTGGGACTCTTATTGATGAGCCTGTTGCTGACATTGTCTGTTACTGTCAATGATTATCAATTGGAGCTAGTCTATTTTGTTTTTCATACACACTTCCTATTTCAGGTTAAAAAATAATGGATGTCCATTTTTGTAATTTATTATTTGTTAAGAAATGATTAACATCACCTATGGCTAGACTCTGTCAGGATTGATAAGACAAGGTCATTTTCTTTACAGAACTTACCTTTCAGTCAATAAGATTATCATAGATACAGATTATGATTATATGGAGTAATATATGCTGTAATAGTACTGTGTAGTGAACTGTGGTGGAAGTACAATTAAGGAGAAAACAAGTCCCATGGTTTGTCATGTAACATTCTTCCTAATCAGTAGTGCAAAGCAGAAATAATTGTTGAAGATGTGTGTGGGAAAAAAGAAATATGTGAAAACAATTAAATCTCTTAGAAAAGGTTATAGTAACAACTACTTTTATTCTTTAGAATGATGATTTTTTAGCAGATAATGAGGACATATCTTTTTAGTTGGAATTATTCCTTGTTTGAATTACTATTTAATTTTTCCTGCATAATTATTTTTTGTTAATGGTAAACATCTCTAATTTAAATTTTAGAGATGCCTGTTTTCTTTTTATAGGGGTCAAATCACAATGTAGTCTTGAAAAGATGTAATTATGAGCAACACTCTTCAAGAATACATAGATGTGATTTGGAGCATTTAATTGATTTGTTGGTTTATGAAAAAAATTATTGAAAATTGGCCACGTGCTAGGTACTATATAAAATGAAGAACAAAAAGAGATGGACTGCTTGCTATCACAGAGCTCATTGTCTAATCATAAAATCCCTTGACCATAAAAGGTCGTTGTGAATTTTTTTCTGTTGCAATATTAACTCAGAAATATGCACCTAGACAATAAGTCACATTTTGTATAGAGTATCACCAGAATAAAAGAAAGTTATATATCAAGTTCTTTTTTAAAATCCAAGCTTTTTTTTTCTATTTCTTCTTTTGCTGACAAAATTCTTCCTTGAAGTCAATACTCCATAAAGGTTCTGTACTTTTGTAATTCAAATATTTAAGAAATGAGGGCGTCTAGGTTGATAGCTATGATAATAGTATCCATCTCACCTCATGATTGCAATAGTAGAGGATAGTAAATGAAATTTAAAACTTTGAAATTAGGTCCCCGTGCCAGACCATGACAAAATTGGGTATGGAATTGTCAGTTTAATATTTCCTTGGTTCATGATGATTTATGCAGCTGCTACTTAGTTGACACTCATTCTGAGTTGAGTGTTGAAACAAACAATACATCGGATTAGGTATACCCCAACTACATGGTGTGAGGTTGTTTTGTGATCTATAGACCTGGTGTTATTTTCCTTCATGTGATACTTGTTTAATAAGAGATTATGCCAGTAGCAATTAGATAGCTGTTTTCAAACTTTTTTCTTAAACGGCCTCAAACCCAACATAGGTGGAACCCAAGTTGGTTGGAAAGGGGCTAGAATCTCATCTGCGTATTCCCTCCAGCATTCTTCCCACTCACCCCTTCAAACACCCAAACCCAGAGCGGCTCCTATGGGGTAACATCACTGATGGGGAGGGGCAGGGAAGGCCCAGATTTCCGGTGTCAGCATTTCAAATTACATTATGCACTGGCCTTCCTGAAAAATATTTTTTTTCATATTGTAAGAGAAAAGAAATAACTTTCATTACAGCTTTCAATTTTATTCAACTGATAGGCAGATAAAAAAATTGATGCCCATCTTATCACTGAATTGCTTATGAATTAAAAGTAAAACAAGATCCTATGTAATAAGAGAGTAGTATGCAAATTGACCATCATTCCAACACACAAGATGGTCACCCCCATGTGGTCAAAGATGGCCGGCAGAGGAGGGCAGTTGGGAGGGACCAGGCCTGAAAGAAGGCAGTTGAAGGCGACCAGGCCTGAAGGGGAGGGCAGTTTGGGGGGGACAAAGACCTGCAGGGGAGGGCAGTTAGGGGTGACTGGGCCAGCAGGGGAGGGTAGTTAGGGGCAACCACGCCTGCAGGGGAGGGCAGTTGGAGGCAACCAGGCCTGCAGGGGAGAACAGTTAGGGGCGACCAGGCCTGCAGGGGAGGACAGTTAGGGGCAATCAGGCCAGCAGGGGAGGGCAGTTAGGGGTGACCAGGCCGGCAGGGGTGGGCAGTTAGGGGCAACCATGCCTGCAGGGGAGGGCAGTTGGAGGCAACCAGGCCTGCAGGGGAGAACATTTAGGGGCGACCAGGCCAGCAGGGGAGGATAGTTGGGGGCAACTGGGCTGGCAAGGGAGGGAAGTTAGGGGTAACCGGGCCACCAGGGGAGGGCAGTTGGGGGTGACCAGGCCGGCAGGGGAAGACAGGGGCGAACAGGTTGGCAAGGGGGGAGGGTAGTTAGGAGCAATTGGGCTGGCAGGAAGGTGGTTAGGGGTGATCAGGCTGGCAGGCAGAAGTGGTTAGGGGCAATGAGGCAGGCAGGCAGGTGAGTGGTTTGGAGCCAGCAGTCCTGGATTGTGAGAGGGATGTCCCAGATTGGAGAGAGTACAGGCTGGGCTGAGGGACACACACACACACACACACACACATATACACACACCCGTGCACAAATTTCGTGCATCGGGACTCTAGTCAGAATATAACTGGCAAACTATATTGCTACCATTGTAGATTTGCTGCTTTCTCTCTGTTTTTTAAAATAAGAAAGTAATATTGTATTTACATTAAAGTAGATCAAATATTTTAGGAAGAATATCCTCAGTTAGAGTTCAGCAATTATGTATGAGCCCGACATGAGGATTTTCTGCTTTACAATTAATCTTACCTTCCATGAAAACAATAGACCATGTGGTGTATATACCTATAAAATAAATAATTTAGTACATTTATCTCATATTAAGCTATAATTTTTTAAGAAGTTTATAGTAGTCATTTGATGTCTGTGGAATTTATGTTTCTAATATTGTAGATTTTAACATTGTATTTTCTTTTTTTCTCTTCCTTCCCTCCTGCCCCTCTCCTGTCAACAGTCCTGGTACCTGGGCTAGTTTGGTTCCTTTCCAAGTATCAAACAGGACACCCATCCTACCGGCAAATGTCCAAAATTACGGTTTGAACATAATTGGAGAACCTTTCCTTCAAGCAGAAACGAGCAACTGAGGGAGAATGAAATACAACAACAGCTTACGAAATTAAAAAAAATAAAAAATGGAAAGGAGGAAGACTGGACAAAATAAAAACAAACAAAAAGGGAGAAAGGAAGGAAACTGAAGAAAGAAGATATTAGACCAGCAATTGCAGCACTTACAATCACTAATTCCCTTAAGGTTGAAACTGTAATGACATAAAAAAAGGGTCGATGATATTTCACTGATGGTAGATCGCAGCCCCTGCAACGTAGCCTTTGTTACATGAAGTCCGCTGGGAAATAGATGTTCTGTCTCTATGACAATATATTTTAACTGACTTTCTAGATGCCTTAATATTTGCATGATAAGCTAGTTTTCTTGGTTTAGTAATCTTGTTGTTTACGCATGGAATCACTATTCCTGGTTATTTCACCAACGAAGGCTAGGAGGCGGCATCAGAGGTGCTGGGTGTCGGAGCCATGAGCCAGCCATTTTATAAGCACTCTGATTTCTAAAAGTTAAAAGAATATATGAAATCTCTGTAGCCTTTAGTTATCAGTACAGATTTATTAAATTTTGGCCCTTAACCCAGCCTTTTCCAGTGTTTAACCCAGTTTGAAATCTTAAAAAAGAAAAAAAAGGAAAAAAAAAAGGAAAAAAAGGAAAAAGGAAAAAAAAAACACAGTTTGAACACAAAGGCTCTATGGAAGAAATGCCTCTATGTAGGTGAAGTGTTATCTCTGCATGCAACAGTAAAAATTAATATAATATTTTGCCCACAAAAGAAACACTTAACAGAGGCAAGTGCAATTTATAAATTTATATCTAAAGGGGAATCATGATTATAAGTCCTTCAGCCCTTGGACTCTAAATTGAGGGGATTAAAAAAAGAATTTAAAATAATTTTGAACGAATTTATTTTCTCCTCAGTTTTTGAGGGCATGGAAAAAATGCATTAAATCAAGACAAATCATGTGCTTGAGAAAAAAAAAATTAATGGAAACACAGCACTTATGTTGGTTTAGCTGCAGCCTCCTCGGAGGTAGAATTTATTTATTTAAAATTACTGGTTGCATCAAGAACCCATAGGGTGTACAAAAGGTTCTATAAAATCTGCATCGTAGAGACAGAGGCAGGCAAATCCATGTCACAAGGGTAAAGCTTACAGTTTACAAACTGGGAACGCCAGGGTGTAGGATATAGAAACGCACTCTTGAGAAAACACATGTAATCAGGGTGCTGAAAACTTGCATGGTGCTTTCAGACATTAGCCTTGTTCAACAAACTTCTTCTATTGACAGATCTGTAGTGTGCATGGGCAGACACATTTTGCCTCTATGTCTCTTAAAATTTTAATTAAAAATACTCTTTCCAGTAATCCTAATTTGCACGAAGATATAATGTCCACATTACGTGCCTTGCCTTGAAATCTAAAATACAAAAAAGAAAAAAACCACAAAAAAACACGAAAAAGTGACATCACTACACTTGTTTTGCTGCATTTATTATCATTTTAAATCTTTACCATTTTTATGACAAAATATTTTGTACTCCAGACGAAGAAAAATGTGTGACATCATGGATTTTTTAGACAGTTATACCTTTATCTCACATTTATAAAGCATATCATGGCTGTGTATAGTTGCCGCTTAAAAATTGTAATCGACCAGCAATATTTTCAGTATTTTGGTGTTTTTTCTATTAACCTTTCATGTTTTTCATCTTCCAATTAATATTTGGGGGGAGGGGTTTCAAATTTATACGAATTATGCAATACCAAGTTTTGCCTATGTAGGTAGTGCTTTTAGCTGTATTGGTTATTATAGGTAAGTACACAGATTTAAAAAAAAAATAATGTATGCTTTTTTTTTGTTTTGTTTGTTTGTTTGTTTTAATTGACCAAAGTGGGTACTGCTATTTTTGCAGTGTGATGAGGTCCTTTTGTGTACTGAGAGATGGACAGGGGATTTTTTTTAAGATACATATATATATATATTCTGGGGTGGGTGGGAGGATTTTTAACACTTTACAGTGTAGCTGTGAAGCAGTGCACCCTGAGATGGGCCTGGGCTGCAAAGCGACTGTTCTGCCTACTGTGACAAGCTTCAACTGACACAGGTTCCCCCTTCTCTAACTTCCCACCTGGGGTGCAAGCTGAACTCATCTCTGGTTTTCCTAACAACACAAACAGTAAGAGCAAGTGAACACAACATGTTCTCCTGGAGGCAGACTTGGCTTAAAACAAACTGTCTTATCTTCTTCTTTTTTTTCTCTTGTGGTAGTAGTTTCTCTTGAGTTTCAGATCCACAGTGGAGAGTGAGCCTGTCTCATAGTTGGCAACGATATTTGTTGAAATATCCACAGAGCGGATATTTTACCCTTTGGGGGTTTAATAAATCCGTATATTTTCTCCTACAAAACATGTCATTGCGGCTGGAGGGAATGTTCCCATAGTCTTTCCCCTCCACTTCTCCCCATTTTTCATTTCATTAACAATAGGACAGGATTCACCTGTGGCTCGCCGCTTCGCATGGATGGCGGTGCGCTGGAATTTTCTTTTTTAGACATCCAGAAGCTTAAACAGAGGGTGGCTATTATTAAATGTATTTGGACTTACAGATTAAAAATCAAAGTTCACTTTTTAAGGAACAAAAAGATAAATCTTTGTCAAGTTTTCATTTTGCCTGCCCTTTGAAACAGAACCAGAGCAGAAGGGAAATGGAGAATTTTAAGGATTAACCTTCCTGTGGATGCATGAAGCCCATTAGATGCTGATGGGATTTTTTAAAGGGATGGTACCGCAAACATATTTTTGATTTCATTTCCCCTGGGGCACAGAGGGTGAATAGAGACTGGTTTTATTTTTATTTCCCCCCTCGCCCAGTCCCACGGAGGCAATCCATTACTAGAAGGGAAATCTTTTAGAATTAGTGACACATGGTGGGCTGTCTTGAGGAGTCCCTTCCTCCAGGCCATGGTCCAATAAAATAAACTGCCATTGTTCTCACAGCGTATCATTTGATAATGAATACTTTGGAACAATGCTCATGGGCCTGAGAATGGTATCGGTAGCCCACGTGCTGAATAGCACAGCGGGACCCCAGCACCGCATGGTCCGAAGTAAGTCCAATCATTTCTGTGGTACTTGCCCTGCACCATCTCAGCCAAGTTCTTCATGTATCTTTGACCTGTTCGGTGAACACGTCAACCTCCCAGGACACACACTATTTTTTTCAGAGCAGACTCGCTCTCTATTTTTTCCAGTGAATGAGCAGTTCCAGCTAAAGAAGTTACACACTGTGGGTATTCCTGCCTGCCTCTTGAATACAAAGGACTAGTCAAGTGTTGCTGTTATTTTGAATCCATTTTTTTTCTCCTTTCCTTTTGAGATACAACTATTAAAAAAAAATACTACTAGGTATATGGTCTTACATCCATTTTTCGGCCTCCTCCTCTTTTACCAGGAAGTATATTCTGACTAAAGGGCCCCACATTTGCAGGTCTTGCACGCCCCTCTCTTCCCCAAAACTGCAGAGCTTCAGGATGGTGAAGGTCACCCAAGGGCATCAGTAGGGGGTGGTGTCTCCAGGCCCCGGTTGGTTCTGTGGCACTGTGTGTCCCGCTTGTGTTGTGTTGCTTTGCAGCCCCCCTACTCGCAGTGCCTCTGAAGTGTTTCCTCTGGAGTGACATGAGCGTTGGAGGCTTGCCTAAGGAACATAATGAGTGAAAGGCAGTGAAGGAGACTGTACATAAAGACATGGCAAAAAATCTTAATGATAGCAATATAGTTATGGGGTAATGTTCGGGTGGGCAGCTCCATTTAAAAAAAAAATATGTGAATGAATCTGTGAAGCTGCAAGTAGCAAGAAGAGCGAAAGGTCTTCTTAAAGAACCGCCTACCTTGTAGACAGTAATTTGTACACTGTATAGTTTTGTTAAGCCTTTTTTTTTTAAATTAAAATGCCCATGTTTGTAAAGCTAACTTTTTAACAATTATAATGGAACGGTATGTTGTTTCCATTTTTAAAGTAAACAAGAATATTCCTTGTTTGGAGACTGGACTTGAGTTAAAACTCTCCAGTCTCTTAAGTTATGTATTAAAAAGAAGAAATCTGTCCATGTTAGGAGTTATTTCACAGATGCCTGTGCTTGAAAAGCATAGGGTACTAATCCTTTAAAAAAGTGTAAATGGAGAAAAGTTATATTTTATGAAGGTTATTTTGTTGTATTTAGTGTTGGGAAAGTTGGTTTTCAGAGCATTTCAGAATGTCAGCAGTACCACTGTCTTGTTATTAGTCTACACGGCCTTTAGCAGAAGTTCTCGTGGTCGTCACGGGATGGTATTTAAGGTGAAGTTTCACAGAGCAATCAGGATAGGCAGGCAGCGAGAGCAGTGCTGTGTCTCACATAACGTGTCCTCAGGGAGCAGAATCGTGGGTTTGTGACTTGTAGCTTCATAAGGACTCAACAAAAAGAGATTGCACAGGGACATCTTCAGCGGTGGGACACCAGGACCCGTGCTTCCCCTGGATTTAAAATCTAGGTACTGTGTGAAACGATGAAGGCTGCAGAAAAGTTCTCCCATATTCAGTGTACAGTATTCATTTTTAATGAAACAACTCTATGATATTGCTGGCAGATAGGCCCCAAGCATGACATTCAATATAGTTTACATGTTCCTGTCAAGGTCTTTTGTTAACATTAACCAGCTGCATGCTTCCTGGACTTTAAAAAATTGGGTTTCTCCAGAAAACTTTTTTTTTTTGAATGTGCAGGCTATTCAATAGGAAAAGCTCAAAATTGAATGTTCTATTCCACGCTGAAGGAGCTGAAAGCTGCCTTCTTCATATTTTGCACTTTCTGCTAGTTCCCCTGTTTTTTCTAATTCCTTAAAAGTTGTGTGGGTGGGGTGGAGCACTGCAGTTGGGGGGTAACATGGACCACTGATTTTGCCCTTTGACCCTGCACAATGACCTTTGCATCAGCCAAACTCATTGCCATGACAACTCTTTGTACTGTGTCCGTGCCACAGATCTGTTGGTTATATTGTTAATAGTAAAGGGGACA